>NC_081415.1:368294666-368452166 GCF_030272615.1 Cryptomeria japonica
AAGAAATTAATGCATTTAGAGAACATAAGAGCCATAATTGAAACATTACACGTCATATGATCTACAAACGCGCAATATTTGAAATACTAAATCTAAATACCCAGATTTCTTCAATGCTAATTTTGTTGTTATATGGAGCCTAATCAGACTCGGAGGTTAAATTTTCACTACTTCCATCAGCGCAGTTTCCCCCTATATTTTTCGATGGGGGTTTGGGGGCAGCGCCCTGCGAGGCCAAAAATACTTTTATTATTCTATAAAGGTGTTGGGTGCTATTTTTCTATTGGCCCACGTCCAATTAGGGTTACCCCTTAACCCCCAAAAAAGTCAAAAAGGGGGGGACACGTCCCCGTGGAACACTGTGAAAAGCAACCCTTCATGAGATATTTCACTCCCTCAGTTACGCCAAATGAAGGCAAAAAAAAAAAAACAAAACTCACTTTTAAAGCTTGCGTGACGTTTTTTCTGGGTCGCGCGAGTCCATCTGAAAGACTCTCAAGTCAGTGCAAAAGACTCGTGAGTCCTTCAGATGGACTCGCCAGGCGCCAGGACTTGCCTTGCGAGTCCTTGGCGAGTCGACTCGTGGTGTGGCGAGTCCACGAGTTTTAAAATTATGATCTTACCCTTAGCGTCTGAGGTGATTTTGTTCAAGAGAGGGTAAAGTACTTTGGTATTTTATTCTGATGCTTGCATGTGCATAAAACACACATCAACAGGTTGGATATGTTTTGTTTACACGTGTACACATTTTTTATAAAAATGATAAATATATTACATATTTTAGCCTAAAAATAGGAACTAAGTTAACCACATGACATACATATAATAAACAAAATAACCACAAATTTTAGTGCGAATTCCACAATCCATATCAATATCATTTTTGTGCTTCTGGATTTGATTGTGTATGAATTTTTTGGATCAACGTTTGAAGTCACACTCTATGACCCATCATTAGAATGAAAGAGATAATGATGGATCACAGAGTGTGACCCGAAACATTGATTCAAAAATTCATACATGGTCAAATCCAAAAACATAGAAATGATAAGCATAATTTATTCATAAGATTACATGTACCTAGATATTTTCAGTTGAACACTCTATATTTTGTTTACCAAACACAATTCAGAAATAAAAAAATTATCATTAGAATAAGAAAAAATTATCTAATTACTATTTAATATGGTTTTTAAACAAGTCTCACTTATGTAGTCCCACAGGGTAGCATGGTTGGTTAAGGGCTTTGGGTTCTTCCCATATAGGTCCCAAGGTCGACTCATGCTGCTTTGAAATTAACTGGTGGTTGAGGCATTGGGGCCGAATCGGTCACCTCCTGTGGACTAGTCTCACCTCAACTTGCCTCTTCGAAGTCCCCATCTTGGTAGAAAAAGTAAGACCAAGGCAAGGACTGAGGAGACGCTGGGTTGAGTTGCTCGGTGGGTGAATGGAAAGATCCTGCTAGGGGATACCACAGGGTTACCAAAAAAAAAAACCAAAACAAGTCTCACTTATGTGGTCCAATCTATGATGCCACTACATGCATTTTCATTTTTCTTAGTTACATCAGTAGAGTTTATTGACATCTAGCCTAATCAAAGTTCTTATTCTTGTCTCTCTTATTATCACCAAAATCCTTCTCACCAATCTAAAATCATGCTTATCAAATGTTATATGCATTCTTGTATCATTCAATTGAGAAACTAAAACTAAATTTATAGCTGATTCAAGAATATCTAAGAGAGATGGTTTTTTACCTTGCACCAGTGAAACACAATTGTACATATACTTCTCATGACTACTAAGAGAGATGGAGCACAACTATGATTTCCATGATCATCTCACTTAGGTTTCTATAACTACTTAGATAATCACTTGGCCTAACTACTTAGGTAATCTCTCGGCATAACTACCTAGGTAATTACTTGTCATAACTACCTTTTTGGGAACAAGTTAGGATTTACCTAACTTTTACAAAAGTCAAGCCCAAAATATGACTTTTATTAAGAAAGCATGCAAGTCATATTACAACAATAACAATCAAAATTATGACTTGTAATCATTTCAAGCCAAAAACTATACAAATGTATTACAGTCATTTCAATCTCATTCTGCATTTCCTCTCGGCATCTTCGATGAAGTGGTTTGAGCTGAAGTTTGATCTCGTTGAAAAGCAAACTTTGCCTTGAATGCTCAGAAAAACTTGATGGCGGGGGTGCCTAACTTGTTCTTAGGGATCACAATGTTAGTCATTCTCAATTTCCGAATACCCTGACTCTTATGAATACCATCCAATTCAAATTGCATATCAGGTAGATGAGCACTAAAAGTCCTTAAAGCCATAGAGATGTCACTTGACGTTTACATTGCGTTCATATTGAAAACTTCTTTAGTAAACAACTCTTTGTCAACCATATCCTGTAAGTTTTTCTGTACCATTTGGATTTCATCCATCAAAGATATATTAGGAGTAGGACAAATTGAGAGGAGCTCATTCTGACTTTTTTTCTTTACTTGATCACAAGTTATGATAAGCTTCTCTTCTTCTGCTGAAATTTGACTAATGATTATCAATTTCCATTCAATGCTTTGGAGGCAGGATTCTGACTGGTTTTCTTCTACATCTGGGAATATTTTTTCAGCTACAAGGACATTGGCTTTCATTTCCATCATTTCTTTGACATCTTTAAGGATCTCTTTCCAAACTGCTTCCTTTTTAATAGTACTTTTCAGTTCTTTTCCAACAACTTTCCTGATTCCCACCTCATCATAAATTGCTTTAGCTTTTCAGATGCATTTGCTTTGACTTTTTCAACCCATTTCTCAGTTACCCTTCCATACGATTGATATGTATGGTTATTCTCTATAACTTCTCAGGGCTTGTGGTTGTAGATGAATGGTCCACATCTAATGGTAGAGTGGTTGTATCCACAATGAACTTCAGATAGGAAGTCAAATTCTGTACTTGTTTCTTCAGTTGAATTTGAGTGTTTCTCCTTCTCTGTTCTTTGTAATAACTTTGTGGCAGACACTTGAAGATTATGGATATCACCATCGTGAGTCAAATGACCAAGGTCGACCCTAGTTACATCAAAATCATCTTGTGTGGCTTCATTCACATTTTTTTCCAAAATGGGTTGTGCAATTTCAAAGCACATATTCCCTGACGTAGTGTGTTATCAATCTTGAATCAACCTTTATCTTCTTTTGCTTCTCAGGCCTTTGAAACAAATTGGAAATCATATTGAATTCAGTAACGATCAATTCCACCATCTTCCTTTTGTTTAATAAACTTTGTTCTATCCATCATGGAGAAGGATCTTGTGAAGAATCTAGAATATCGGTATGTTGAGAATATAAATGGTGGAGTAGAAACATGTTCAAGAACCTCTTCTGTGGGGAGGATTGTCTTTGCTAGAGATGGGGGCTGTGTATCTAGTGGTGGAGTCCACTTCATGCGAAGGAGAGACCATAAGGATATAAGGAGACATTGTAGGTATAGGCTCATTAGCTTCAAGGTTGTTCTAAATCTCCATTGGGTCCTTTGCCTTCACTTCCTCTTGAGTAGAGCCCATTGGCTTTTGTTTAGGTTTAGGCTTTTCGTTTTCATCTTTGGGTCATCACTACATGTGATTTGGAAATTTCTCTTCTTTGAAGAGTCTTGGTCACCACCATCCCCTTTTAACTTTGTTGAGAACTATAATTTGTAACGGGAGATTGGAATGGGGTTGAAGAGGAAGTACCTTCTTGACGATCACTTATTTTCTTTGGAGTCTCTTTCTTACTTAATGGTTTTGCTGTCATTTCTGGTATCTTCTTCTTAACTGAAGCCTCTAATCTATTGAGTATGAAAGTTGTCCTTTAATTGATCTCTTTTACCTTTGTATTTGCCCAATTGATGGCTGGGCGGGGTTGAACCTGGGTCTTTTCAAAATAAACAGGATCAATTATATTCGATTCATCATCAACTATCCCATTTGTATCCCAATCAAGTTTGAACATCATGAACATATCTTGGTAACTTGAAAGGGTAACCATTAAACCCTCCTACTCATAGATATGTGAACCTTGGGAATTGAATGAATATGCTCCCATATGTGTTAATGAGTGTTGTTGCTTCTACTGAGATTCTGAGTGATGTATTACCTTAGAGTTCCCTCACTGCAAGCATTGTGAAAGTGTCATTGACTTTTCTGAAGTGCTTTCTTCCAATTGCAATTGCGGGTAAAAATCATACATCTACGTCGTATGGTCAAACACACCTCTGGTGCTAAGTTCTTGCCAAGCCTTCATATTTGCAATTGCATACACAAGGTAGGGAGACATATGGAAGTGTTGGTTTGTTTGAAAATGAATCAATTGATCATGCAGGCTATCACTGATGAGTCAGCCCCAATCGATGAATTGTTTTCCTCTTGATATGATAATGATAAAGAGGTACATCCATATCTCAAATTCTGTAGAATTCCTTCTTCTCATCAGCCGATGAAGCAGTATTATTACATTGGAAAAATCATCATTGAAAAAAGAGCGATGAAGCATCTTGGGAAGTTGAGATTTTCTACCTCTAGGTGTCAATAACCAAGTTCTAGCCAAGTTGTTGAGACACTTACTCTTGTTTGCACTAAAGTATTTCAAGGCTATCTGTTTGTCAATGCAGATATATTGTTCCCTAATCGGGAACCTAAGAATAATCCCAATGGAATTCTCATCTAGCTTAGCTATCAACCTGCCATCGATTGTTTTGATCTCCCTAGTTTTAGGATTATATCCCATCACACATTCCAACACTAGGTTGAGGCACTGAATGGCCATTGGGAACCCGACAGCATGTGCTAGCTCACTCACAAAAGTCTAGCAGGTCAAAGTTGACTGGTTTTCTTCTATCATCGATCTCCAAAAATCTTGATGTGCCAGCCCCAATCGATGAATTGTTTTCCTCCTGATATGATAATGATAGAGAGGTACATCCATATCTCAAATTCTGTAGAATCCTTGCTTCCCATCAGTCGATGAAGCAGTATTATCACACTGGAAACATCATCAATGAAAAGAGAGCCATGAAGTGTCTTGGGAAGTTAAGATTTTCCACCTCTAGTTGTCAATAACCATGTTTTAGCCAAGTTGTCGACACACTCTTGTTCTGATTGAAGTACTCAGGGCTATCTGTTTGTCAATGCAGATAAATTGTTCCCTAATCAGCAATCTGAGAATAACCCCAATGGAAATCCCATCTAGCTTAGCTATCAACCTGCCATCAATTGTTTTGATCTTCCTAGTTTTAGGATTATATCCCTTCACACATTCCAACCCTAGGTTGGGGCACTAAACGACCGCTGGGAACCCGACAACATGTGCTAGCCCACTTGCAAAAGTCTAGTGGGTCAAAGTTGACTGGTTTTCTTTTATCATTGATTTCCGGAAATCCTGAAGACTGATATGACCAAGTTTTGTATCAAAGACTTTTGGATGAGTAGTTTCAATCATCGAGGCAAACTCGTACCCTTGATAATAGTATTTCATGATGTGGGCTGTCAATGAAAACTGATATCAAAACTTTTTGCTGATTATGATGAAGTTGATTTGGCTTGAAAAACTGTTGTGGGGCCCGTTTGCAATTTTCCGAACCTTGAGTTCACCAATTACTTTTATTTTATTGCCTTTCTGCACTCTGCTTTTATGCATATGCTTTCATATATTGTATACAACAACTGTTCACATTCTGCAATCATTTTCTCTTCAAGACAATATCTCTTTTAAGCAATTGAAGCTATTTGTATATATTTTCACCTCTTGCATGTATTTTCAGCATGGTACTTACTGTTAATTTTAAGCAATCAGATGTTAATCTTAAATAATCAGGTTATAACAGAACAGTAACAGCAATAAAAACACAAAACAAGACACACCAATACCCTGGGAAAACCTCCCTCTTGGAGGTGAAAAACCCAGCCACAAAGTACAATGGGTATTATCTCAAATGTAGGCAATTACAAGGCAAGTGTGCTTATCTCAGGTTGCTGTTCAACCAGCAAGATAGCAGATCTGAATTCCTCTTTATATGATAATGGAGATTGCAGCCCTTATCATCAGCATCAAATTCGCTCAAGGCAAGTCTTCATTAGCTTCGCAAGATCTTGATAGCATCACCTAACAGCCAGCCTTCACACAATGGATGAGGAGCAAGCTTGCACAAGAGAGAGAGAGAGATCGCCAAATGTTGGAGAGTAGATTACATGTGTTGACAGCCTTAAGAATGATTCACCTTGTATATAAATTGATTCATTATGCTGAGCAAATGACTTGCTTATATACTTGACTTGCGGTGTCAAGTCTCAAGTTGGCTTGCCTTATTAATTTAATAATAATATTATGTATATCGTCCAAATAGGTCTTGACCTATTAAGACGTTATTGCTTGATTGCCTTTACCACACGCTACATGAGTTTGGGCCCAGCCCAATTACATAATTGCTCAAAATACATATTGGGCCTACCCTATCTACAAGTTACATTCAAAATAGGACCACAAGTTACATCGCCCAATTAGGGTCAGACCAAATTACAAGTTACATTTATAGGGTCTGTCCTATCCACAAGTTACATTATATATAGGTCTTGCCCAAGCAAGACATAATTACAAGTTACATGGATTTGGGCCCAGCCCTAAGTTCGATTTACATGATAGATAATACATGTGTATTTTAATTGCCATTGACAACATTATAATACAATAGATAGGTATCTGAGCTAGCTACTATTTCAACACTTACAGCTGCTACATCTAATCAAAAGGTTTTTAAAACTTTTTCACAGCCCATTTTGAAATCACTGTAATCATTGCATTTAATGTGATGTCATTTTGAAATCACTGTAATCATTGCATTTTATGTGATGTCATTTCTTCAAGGTAATTTGTCAAACATTCTACTTGCCTTGTGTATGCTTCTATGTCTTACATGCGTATCAACCAGAGCACGTGTGATTACAACTAAAATATCTGGCAAAAACCTGCATTCCAATATTCCCTAATGGATAATCACATGTGTCCCAAACCTTCAATATTTATGAATATTATCTGTTTCTTACACGGAAAGCATGTATGACTTTATAAGTTTTTATCCAATTGCATGAATGTTTCGATCTCCTTATTATTCAAACCCAATTATACCTACCCACTTTTGCATAAATGTTTTGCAAGGAGAAAACAAGTTTCAGCATTTTTAAGATCTGACTAGAAATAACAGCATTGGTCATTGGAAACAGTCAACCTAGATTCATGGATGATCCACCGGTAGCAAGAAAATATGTCTACACAACCACCATAGGTTTGAATTTCGCCTTAATAATAAGGTTTAGGGTGTTTTCGAGATAGCCTTCATGGGCATTGCAATGTCCCCTTTTATATGGCCTAGAACTAAATAATTTAAATTATGTTTTAATTATTTGATAAGGTCTTTAATTTCTAAGTGACCACCTTTTATATCAATAAGGGCCACTTCATTATTTCCCAAGTTAAAAAGTTTAAAATTATAAGAAGGGGAAATTTGAAGAGAAAAGGAAGCTGAAAAGAAGAATGTGAAGAGTCTTTCAGAGGATTATAAAAGAGCATCGAGAGGCTTATTAAGGGAATGTTGAGTTAATTTTTCTTCTTGATTGAAACCTTCGTGGTTCTGGAGATTGGAACTTGATCCATCTCAGTCTCTTGAGGACGCAAACCCTCTTGGGAAGATCAGTTTCAGTAGTGAATGTATCCACCCTAGCTGATGTTGGCAGAGTCACTTCAGATTTTGCATTAGTTTTAATTATTGGAGTTCGATGAAATTTGTGAGGTTTCCGTAGAAGATAAATTTCCAGATTTTGGAACACTGGTTATTCAAATCTTATGCAGATTCAAGAATGAGAGCTGAATGTGGAATATAAGGTGCACAATGTTTATTTTCTGATTGCAGCAAACTGTTTCATATTGGTATGTGTAATTTTTTGAATATTAGAATCTTCAAAATCAATTCAGTTTTATATATTTCTGTTTATTTCTTGCATTAAATTAAGCCTTTCATCTTGAGCAATATCTATCTTGGCCAAATCTGAAACCGTTTGACAAAATTTTTGAGAAGATAAAGTGAAAATTTTGGGAAGATTTCTATAGGGGATATTTCAGTGGCATTAGAGCTAGTTTTCCTGCCAGCCTGTGGGGTTTCATGAGTGGCAGAAAAGTGCAGCTTGGTTGCCTCGTTGGATTTATTATGTAGATAAAATAAGTTCCTGTTCTGATTCTTATAATGGTATGGATATATTGAGTTGAATATATTCATTCCTTTGGCATGGGAGTAAATAAGAATGCAGTGGTTTTAAAACATCAATTTCAGTCTACTTGTGCAATCCATATTGCTGGGCTTCAGGTTTTGTGGTGAGTCAGAGGAAAAGAAGAAATTTTGATTATTCATAAAGCCGATTAAGTATATGATGCTGCAAGTTTATGAAGGAAAACTCATTCTGAATTAATTGGATGATTATTGTTTTGAGGCAGATCATTTTATGAATGATAAAGGAGCTTCTATTATATGCCTTGGTGTATCGAGTTTGAAAAAAAGGTTATGAGTGATAAATTCATAATCTAATGTTTAGACTTTGGAAAGGTGAACTTGAATATTTCTGTGGAAATTGGCTACCCCCATTTTTACAACAATTGGAAAGAAACAGAAGACAATCATGCGTAGGAGGTCATTTAAGCTTTACAAAGGATATATTGCTCTCCTTGCTTCTGTTTTTTGAGGAAATTGGTCAAGTTTATCTGGAAAATCTTTCAGTGGTTCTGGGAATGTGATTTATAGGGTCAAGTGTCTTTATTGCTGTAATTTCTTGGGAATGTTTGATTTATTCGTGGTAATGTATTATTGGCATCAAACCGCTACAAATTAAATCTTCCTTCTGACTTGTGTACATCTAGAGGTCCGAAAAACATATTTTCAGGAAGATGTAAGGACATCTTTTCTTTGGTACCAAATATTTCTAAGCTGTAGTTAATTGTTGGGCAAATGATGGTAATAAATTTGTGGTGACCCTTGCTGTGGCTTCTTGTGCCATAACGTCACTTTGAAGGAAGTGGTTTCTGGAAGTTTTCATTGCAGAATAAGAGAATTCAAAGGGAGGTAGCTACCATAGTTCAGGTATTTTTGTTCGAAGGAAATGATATTATTTGAAAAATTTGTTATGCTGGCTTTACTTTTTGTATTTTGGCATTACCTTCCACATGAGCTGCTTCTTCTCAGTGGTTACCAATTCTTCTTGGTTCGAGTTGTCATAAGCGTTTCTTTGATCAAATTAATTAGCGTGGAGTTTGGAAATTATTCTTCGTTATGTATTTTGGCCGACTCAGTGAATTAACCAGGATTAGAAATTACTGAAGATTATATCTTGGTCGTGAGAAAGTCTTAAAATGTTTCTCGGTTGCTAAAGCTTCTTCTCCACTCCAGCATATATTCAAAGAGGCTTGCTTAGTTTTTTGGTTTTATGGATGCAAAATTATCAATGTGGATTTCTTTCCTTGCGTAGGGTGCTCTTGTTGAGTCGTGGTCGTGTATTATACCATTGTTGTTCGCTCAAAACAAAATGTGAATCGTGTGGGTTCTTGATGTAAGCCATCTTCAAGAAGAATCGATTCCATTGTGAATGGAATCGGGCAAGGTTGAGGATCGACTATGCATACCTGTTTGTTGAAATCGATTATATATTCTCCCAGCTGTGAATAAATTGTTGATGAATGAAATTCCTTACATTAGGCACTGGCATAGATGTGAAAAGAAGAGGAAAGGACGAAAGTTCTTAATTAGCATCGACTCTTCACCAGGTGAGTTCTACTTCTTAAATAGAAACGTCTCTTACCTTGCTGCGTGGAAGAAGTTGTGTAAAGGGAATTATATAAGGATCGCAGGAGTCTACGTTGGTGTGAAAGAGAATACATTCTGTTAAAGCATCACTTTTGCTTCTAAGCCAGCCGATATCAATTCCTAGTGGCCATTATTGAGGAAGTTGAAGATGATAATTCTGGCATTCCGGTGAAGTAGTTCAGCATTGCGTGGATTCATATTTCTCCATTCCTGACTTACATTTCAATTACAGGTTCTTTTGTTGGTATTTTGGAATTGTGCTATATGAGAGATTAAATAGAAGTTTTGCTAACCGTAGAGGCTCTGGTTTTTTTGGCTGTGATGCATCATAGCCCTTATTGGTGGAAAGATATTCACGTGTTTGGGTAATGGTTTTATCGTATATCCAAAGATGAAGGGAATCATGGCATTTTCTTTAAGCTTCGAGAGTCTTTCTGAGTTTGTGGCTTGTTTCTAAGTTTACGCTGGAGAAAGGAATACTGTTGAATTCCTGTGCAAAGTTTTTAGTAAATTGCTGAATTGAGTTTGACGATTGGAACACTTTTGTACAGAGGGGTCCCTTGCTATGTGCTATATCTGAGGACTTTGAGGTTACTAAAGTTCCAGATTGCGTAGATGTTCATTGATTTCTTGCTGAAGAGTAAAGTTTCAGATCTATATTTCATTCCATCTTGGCATGGTTACATTCTGTTAGAATCATGGCAACAAAAGATATAAAACAATTGATGAGATCACTCTGTGATGTTGGTAGCCTTCTCAGTAATCAATTTCAATTGAGTGATGTCTTGAACACACCTAAAAAGGTGCAAGACTGTTAGATCTTTGTTGAGCAGTCACCTTCTGAAGTGATGTAGATAGCTCTAACTCCTACAGTGACCTCCCTAAATCAGCACAAGTTGTTTAAGCATTCAGATGAGGAGATTAAGTTGAATCTTAACTTTTGTTAAGGTGAGATCATGAGAATTTTGGTACCTATAATCCCTTATGATGACCCAATGAAGGAGGTATTGCACCTGATTGTAGATAGGTTTCAAGACCTTGATGACATCGAAAGCATTCATTATTCAAGAAGGATTGCCACACTGAAAAAATTTGCAGATATCAGAGTGAGAAACCTTCTATTGAACTTGGATTGCAAGATCTGATCTACAATATGTTTTATCATTTCTTGGTCATAATCAGGAGAGATCATGATAAAGAGGTTATTGCAGCTATGGAGATGATAATGGTCTTGTTTATAAATGAAAGTGATGTTACATCCCAACCTATTTCATCTATGCTATTGGCTGTTTATAAACAAGAATGGGTTACTTCTATCGCTGCTTATAAGTTGGTTGACAATATGTATAAACAATGTGAAGAAAAGCTGATACCTTTATTGTATAAAGAAGAGCAGATAAATGAAGAGGGAATCAATTCAGAAGTTGAAGAGAATACCTTGTATCATGATGATTGTGTAGCAGATTTTCAGAATGTTCCTTCAAATGTGCATGCATCTATACATGCTAAGGATGAATGCAATGAAATTGACAAAACATCAACATTGAATTCACATGCAGAGCTATCCGGTGAAGTTGATACAAATGCAAGAATAATGGATGAACTTGCTGATGATGGGCATAAAAATTAATGGTCTCAAATCAGCTAATAATAATTCTTTCTTTCATTTCAATGACATGGGAGGTTTTTGGTTTGGTTTCCAAACCAAATCAATGGAGAAAGATTCTAATGTTGTTCTTACGTCTTGCATTGAGGATGGCATTGAAGGAGCTAAACTTGATGGTCTAAAGCATAGACCTAGTAACCTTGATGATTTGAGTTCTCAGTTTTCTGTTGAAGAGGAAAGGGGAGAGGCACAACACATTTGTGACAGCCATGAAAACATCGTTGAAAGGTATGAGACTAATTCTGACAGCAGTTCATCTTCCTTGTTTGATCATGATTGGAGAAGCAAAGTTTTGGTATCCGCTGAAGAAGAAGTGCAAATTTTATCTAGAGTTGATGGAACACATAGGCATGTGGAAAGTTTAATCCAGAACACTTAAAGAATTCAAAAAGAGCTTAACGTTTCCCTTGCTGATTTGCAAAGAATGAAAAAAACTATGGAAGAAATTAAGACAGCCTACTTGCACGTGATCAATGATAGAGATATGGCTACTAAAATTGCAGATGAAACCTTCATTTATACAAGAGAACAAAGGCTAAATTAATAGATGTTCAAAAGGCCTTACAAGAAGCAGAAAATCAGATTGTTGTCACTAATCATTTCAGGGAGCAAGAGAACAAAGGAAGGATCGAAGAGATCAAGGATGTAATTAAGGAAATTGATAGCCTACAAGAGACCTATGATATGCACCATTGCTCCAAAAGATCAGACAATAAAAGTTTGGACCAACAGGGACATTGGTATAAGTTTGGAATTAAGGATTATCTTCAATTTGTTTAATATCCCTTGTTTGAGGTTTATGCTGATGTGACTCATGATATTCCACTCTTTGAGTTGGATGATGGAGTTCCTTCTAGTTCCAGTGATTAAATTGAAGTCGAGCATAAGATTTGGGACCCAGGCGCAGAGTCTAGCAGTATATTATTGAGACAAGATTGAAGTTGTGGGTCAGATTCCAGTGATGCTACTGCTGTCCACTACCTAATCGATTTTCGCATGACTATTGTTCATGACATACAAATGAGTGTGATTTCCTCTTCTAATCAACAATCAAGTATTGAATGGTTGAGCTTTGTTGGTAGAGTTCATGGATTAATAGATTTTGAGCCAATGTTGGCTTTATGGTAGCTAATAGTCAGAAAATTTCCAAGTACAATTCAGATTTTTCCATCCACCACAATGAGTAATGATTTCTGCAAATGCTCCATGGTATTGATATTCATGTCTCCAAATAGCACTATGATTATTGTAGTGTGTTGGGTGAGTTGGAGTACCCAAAACTTCCTTTTTGACATCTTGAGGGAATATTTTGAGATTTCTATTCTATGGTTTAGTAGATTTATTTTGCTCAAGAATGAGTTTGACAAAGCTATGTACTTCATTGAGATGCCTTGGTAGGATTCGTTTCATAATATTTATTTCAACCCTTTCAGGTATGTTAGTTTGGATTTTGAGTACTTCTTGGGGTTTTGGGAGATGAGGATGCAAATTGGGCACACGAGTCAGACTATTATGATTAGAGTGGTGCAACATTAGCATGGTGACTTTTTTCTAAGACTGACTTAGAATTCAAGGATCACATGGGACTGCAGTTTAGTAGTTGTTGTGAATAAGTTGACTCTTGATGACTTTCGTGAGCTTACTCCTATGATGTTTGAGTTCTTCAAAGGGCAATTTCTTGAGGAGTTGACTGAGTTTGTGTAGTATTGGATTGCTCTTCCTATAGGTGATGTTCAGGAGATCTCTTTAAATGACTTTCAACAAGGCTATGTTTTGAGTAGTTGGCACTACATATCTCCTAGACCATGGGACCTAGGAATTTCTATGTTGAATGGATTGCATGGCATTGGATTGCTTCACAGTGTAATGTAGTTTTTGGGTTCAGTCACAATATAACAACACACTAGATTTTTTTTTTTTGGAGCATTCCACATATACATTTGGGATCTTGGCATTTGCTTGTAGGTTCAAGATTGCTTAAGGGCAAGCAATCTTTGGGAAGGGAGGATTGTAATGTCCCCTTTTATATGGTCTAGAAATATAATTAAATAATGAAAATTATGTTTTAATTATTTGATAAGGTCACTAATTTCTAAGTTTTAAGTGATCACCTTTTTTTTTTAATTAGTAATTCGTGTATTATATTTATTCAAAAAGAGATATACATTTCAAAATATCAAGCCCTCAGATTTGCATATTGAGCAAGTTCAGGTTATCCCTTTGCATCCCTTACATACAAAATTACGAAAAGTGCATTCCCCTTTCCCGACTACACCTATGGTATATCAACATTAAAAAAAAAACAAAAAAACAGGGCCTGTTCCGCCACCTCCTAACCCTCTTCCACCACTGCCTTGCCTTTCTCATTTTTGGCCACCATTATCACTGCATTTTGATTCACGATCTCTGGGTTGACTCGGCAACCAGAAGGCTCTCCTTGTAGCAAGACTTAAACTGTCCTCACCCTTCTCTTTCCGCAGGTCATCCTCTCTTTCGCCTTGGAGGTGCAGACTTAGCCTTCAGTGTCCAGTAGTTCTCGTAGGGCCCCAATTTAGCTTGCTCCAGGCAAGTCTCCCAAGCAATCACAAACACAATGTATTGCTTCACTCCTTGCATCCCTATTTGGGCCGTTGCCCTCCTCACTTGTTACAATTCGCACTCCATAGTAGGAACTGCCTGAGGGGAGAGACAAATTCACTCACATGTATCCATGCCCCTCCAAGGCATGCAAACCCTCCAACCACTCTTTCTTCACACATTTGTTCACCATCGAGCTTCTTGGTTCCAATTCCAGACACCATGCCATGAACATAGATGCAATGTCCGCATTAGTGTGGTATCTGAACTCCCCGTTCAGGTATTCCTCCTCGAGCACTATCTTCACTCTCGTGATGAAATTTCACTCTTCATAAGCGAAGATATGGATTAGTTTGTCATCTGTTATGCGCCCCCAAAACGCCACCTACTGTTTGCTTGTCTGCAACCCATTTTTCCAACTCTGCTTGCTCACTCCACCTTTGGTTTCACCAAGACGCCAAACAATGAATATGCTAGGTCGTGTCTTGTGGTTTATAATCTACATTCGACTGTCCTACATCTTAATACATATTCTATTCCAAGATGGAGATTTTTTGATTTGCGGATTCATTTGATCTCATATCATGTCAATTTCAATATGCCATCGCTAATTGCCACCATTCATCTCTGCTGTTTATCCACGGCTCATCATTCCTTGTCCTACCACCTCATCTGCGCACTGATCCTATTTGCTTTCTTAAAGTTGCCACGCTTGAGAGCAGTGTACTACTTCTCTCCTTACAATATTGTTTTAAATGAGTTGTGAATCCTCTCCTTGGCTTAGCTCTACTTTGTTGTCATCATCCCTGCCTCATTCCACTTAATCTCACCTTGTTGATATCCATTGCTTCCTTTGCTTGTGCATCTGCTTCCTGATTTCCCTCTCTCAACGTGTGAGATATTTTGAATTGTGGGAAATCATTTAATATTTTAATGATGATCTGAATAATCTATCAATTTGCCAATGGGTTGCCTCCCCTTTCAAAATCGCCTATGTTATTATTTTTGATTCACCCTCCAACTGCAAATTTCTCACCTCGAGCTTTTTGCCATTTGGACAACCAATAGGGTTGCATTAGCTTCTGCTAAGTTATTGGTTGTGACTTCGAGGCCTTGTCCACACTTTGCCGAGATCGTGCCCTTATGATTTCTTGCCACACAAGTTGCACCTGATTGACACAGGTTACCCCTTGTCGCTCCATCAAAATTCACCTTAACCTAGTCTTTATCCGGGGGTTTCCATTTAATACTGTGTCTCTGCTTTTCTTTAGGATCAACCCTAGGAAGCCCATTAACGGGCTTGAACTTAATCAGTGGCTGTTGGGCTTGAATTTTGTTGTCAAGACAACTGTAGGGCTGTTTACTCAAATCCATCCTTGAGGCTGTTGCATTTACTAATTCCAAAATGGATCTTTCTATCCTGCTCCACAATCGCTCTTCTTCCTCCTTTTCTTGGAAGATCCTTCTGTTTCTCTCTTTCCACACCTCCCAGATTAAAGCTGAAGGAGCAATCTTCCATATGCTTGATTATACTGACTTATCTCCCCAACATTCCTAAGCTTGGAACCAACTTAGTAGACTTCTCGTAATAGGAGTGACCCATTCAAGCTTTTGCAACAGTCTCCTCCAACAATTCTACGCCACCGAGCAATGCAATAGAAAATGAGTTGATGTTTCAGTTTCCTTCTTACACATTACACACCTGAATGGACTTGTAGACCGTAATTTACTTATTCTCTCCCTTATAGCTAGCCATGCGAAGGCTCTTGCTTTCTGTAGACAATCTTTGCTCCATGAAAGATGTTGTGGCCACTGATTACCCATTTGCTCTTGGCACCACACCAAACAATTTGATCTTCTTCACTTGTGAGTTTGATAGTTCTAGATTGTAGCATTTCTCTAAACCTGAGTTTTGCATCACTTGACACAGCCTTAGATCCCCAGGGTCCTTCCACTTTCAGACTAGAGCCCCAAACTTGTCCTCTTGGACTAAGAAGTCCTTCACGTACTTACCCCACCTAGTCTCCGTGACGTTTCTGATATCTAGCCATGTTCTATCTGAATTTAGATTTTGGAATCCTTCCCAGGAATTTGGCTTTCCTCCCATTCCCAATTCTCCAAGTAAGATGTTTCGTTATCACCTCCCTATAGTCGATCAAGAAATTCCATATAGCCGATCCTCTAGGTGGGTTCCTAATTGTCAAAATTCTTTCTCTGCCTTGTCAATCTAGATATTTGTTTACAAGTATATAAACCCATTTTTGACATGGATTCTTATACATACTCCATAATAGCTTTGCCCCCATTGCTTCATTACCTAAGTTCCACTTCCTTATTCCTGCAACACCTCTGTCTTTCTGTTGACAAATTTTGTCCCACGACAACAGAGGAATCTTGTCTTTATCTCGATTGCCATTTCAGAAGAATTTTCTCATCCCTTTCTCAATTACCTTGATGATTTTTTTTGGAATTCTTAGACATGACTTAGAATATAAAGGGATTGCAAACACCATTTATTTAAGCATCAAAATCCTTCTTGCCGATGTTAGCCATTTGCTTTTCCACCCCTCCATTCTTTCTAAGCAATTCTCAATTAATTTGTTCCATAAATTCAACTGGCAAGCACCTCCAAACAAGGGGAGACCTAAGAATTTCCCAGGCAACTGGTCCGCTTGGATACCCAATATATTTGTTATTTCTCTTTGAATATCAACGTTGTATTGAAACAATACATCTTTGATTTATGTCGGTTCACCGCTTGTCGTAAAACTTTGCAGTACTTGTCAAGCGTACTACGAATGATCCTAGCTTCACGAATCGTTGCTTCCTCCATCAGTAAAGTATCATCAGCAAATTGGGTATGTGTAATCGCTTCCTTGTTCCTTGCAATCCTGACACCTTTCCACCTGCTTGAGTCCTTGAGTTTGGCTATCATTCTACCCAAAGCCTTTGCTAAAATGATGAATAAAAATGGTGAGAGAGGTTTGCCTTGACGGATGCCCCTTGAGGTCGAGAAGAACCCTTGCGGACTACCATTGACTAAAACCAAAATTCTTGATGAGGATATACTGCTCTCTGTCCACTCTAGCCAAGGTTCACAAAATCCAATTTTTTTCATGCCCTGAAGGAGAAATGGTTTGTTGACATGATCATAAGCCTTTTGGATATCCAACTTGGCCAACATTTTGCTTGTCTTTGCCTTTCTGATTGAATGGATCGCCTCATGTGTTGCAATGATTCCCTCAACAATGGATCTGGTGGGAGTGAATCCGCTTTGCTCCTCTGATATGATGTCGGGAAGTACAATCTTCAGCCAGTTGGCCATCACCTTTGCAATGATCTTGTAGGTAGTGTTGCACAATGATATCGGGCGGAAATCATCAAAAGATTGCACATTTTCCTTCTTCGGGATCAATGCAATGAAAGTGTTATTGATTGCTCTGGATATGTATCTTTTCTCCCTCACCTCTTCTACCATTTCCCATATATCCATTTTCACTATTTCCCAAAAGTTTTGGAAATTAGATGGAGGGAAGCCGTCTGGGCTTGGAGCCTTGTCTCCCTCCATTGAGAAAAGTTCATTTTTTACTTCATTGAAACTTTCTGACATAAAAACCTATTGCCTGCTCCGTGATTATGGATAGGATGTGGTTTAGGACTTCATCCAAGTTTTCCGCCAATGCATTACCTTCTGCTGTCAACAAATTCTAGAAGAAATTCATTGCCTCATTGATATTCTCTGACCGAGCTATGATATTGCCTTCTCCGTTTTTGATCTGGAAGATTATGTTTGATACCCTTCTAGCCTTTAATCGAACTGTGAAAAAATTTATTCTTGTCCCCTTCTGGAAGCCAACATTCTTTGGACTTTTTGCCTCTAGAAAGTTTCCTCCTGAGCCAACATTTCTGCTAGTTTTGAATGTAATCTTTTCTCCTTTTGGAACTCCACTTTCGTCATTTCTCTTTGAATAATTTTCTCTTTAATTTCTGCCAAGTTGTTTTCTATTCTGATTTTCTTTGCAAATATGTTACCAAAATGAGTATGATTCCATTCCTTAAGTTTTCCTTTTAGGAAGTGCGATTTCCTTACTACTCTAAAGGCCTTTGTACCTTTTATCCTGGGTGCATTCGACCACCACATGGCAATCAGCTCTTTAAAGTTTGCATCTCACAGCCACATCTTCTCGAATACAAAGGGGCATCTAATTGGAACATTGCCATTTTGTAACAAAAGGGAGGTGTGAAAGTGATCCGAAACAGTGTAGGGAATAATAGAAGCCTCCCATACTGTAGAAGAAAAATTCCAATTTTCTGACAAAAGGAAACGATCAAGTTTCAGTACAATAAGACCATCTCCTACATGTCTATTCGTCCATGTATAACAACCATTCTTGAATTTTTGATCTATTAGTGTATTCCCCTCTATGAAATTCTTGAACAACAAATGTTGGTTGTTATGACCCCCCAATGCCACCTATTTTCTCCGAGGGACTTCGAATTGCATTAAAATCCCCTCCCAAAATCACACGTTTATATCCTACTGGTTTCAAAAAGTTAGAGATTTGTTCGCATACCTTTTCTTTCTCCCCTCTTGATGTCAGGACATAAACATTGATCAGGATGAACGCGTTGTTGTCTTGAAAGCTTCTTATCTACACAACTAACCAATTTCTATTCAAGGCCAACTCTTCTCCCTTGAAAGAATGCAATCTCCAAAGGCTACTTAGGCCTCTTGATGCTCCTTGAGCATCCACCATTGAACTTTGCCACATCCTCCATTTTTGTTGAAACTTGCTTTTGTCTTCTGGTTTGATTTTTGTTTCCTACAACATAACAATGTCCGGCTTTGCCTGATCAACTCCTCTTTTGATCAGGCAAAATTTGTCAGGGGCTTTGCAGCCCCTGATATTCCACGATAGGATCTTCATTGCCCTCTAGGAAGGGTAATGCCCTTCCCGGATCTCAGCTTCCGCTGTCCTTTCGCACTGCCTGCCATTTCTAGTTGTGTTCTTCTAGATTTATTTCCTCTGCTCTTTTTCTCTCCCACATTGATTTTGCTTGAAGAGGCCAATGATTGCTCAATGGTCCTTACATCACTAACATCTTCCTCCTCTTCCAAATCGAAGGGGTCATCTTCCTCCATCTCTGTGCTTATTACCCCATCAAAGCATATTTTCCTTGGAGCAATCCTAAAAGGGGACGAGCCATCACATTCCGGCCTTGGAGAGCTTGGTCTGATATTGCCTCCCTCTACATACACATTTTCTGTGTCCTCATCCTCTCAACTTCTTTTCTTTTGCTGTGATGGGATTCTCCTTTGATAGGTTTTGCTAGTAGAACTTGCCTCTAACTTCTTTGATTACTCCATTTTGTTTCCCAACTCCTTAAATGACATTCTTCCCAAAGTTGAGCTATCAATGATCATCTCAAGATTATTTGTCTCCTCTAACGGGCTCAAGATTGTTGTTTCATTTCGCATCGCCCCCATTTCCTTCCCATGTTGCATGGCCTCTTTCCTTAAAATTTAGGACTTACCCTTTTTGGATTGTTTCCTGTTGGGACATTCTGTCTTTCTTCCTTTGCCTGTCTCATGGGCTCTGATTTTTTTGACTTCCTACTATTGCATTATCAGTTTCCTTAACTTTCTTTGGATCTTTGATTCCTATATCCTTTGATTTGTCAATCTCTTCTCTACTCTACTAATTTGCTCGGTCCTCTGTGCATTCCATACCCTCTTTCTCCTTACCTTTACTGCTTTTGAAACACTCCTCGGCTTTATGTCCATTGCTCTTACACTTCTGCAGGTTTCTACAATTTTTTTGACTTCAATCTTCTGAACCCAGATACCTTCGTCCGTGATTAGTTCTATTTCTTTCAGCAGTGGAGGGATTTGTCGCCACATGATGCAGATTCTTGTGTAGATGCTACCGTTTGTAGCCTCTACTTTCATCTTCTTTAATGAATCTCCCTAACTTATTTCCAATATCTTTGAGGGTTTCAGTTTCCCAATATTCTCTTGGGAGATTAAAGAGCCTTACCCATTTGGAACTTCTTCAATCTTGGCTCGAAGAGGATCGAGATTCGGTTCCCACTCTTTGATATACACTCCCATCCCATCCATTAGGAAAGGACCCCCTCAAAGGATGTCTTCTTTGCTCCTTTTATCCCAGCAAATAACCAGGAAGAATTTGTTAGGAAGAGATTTAATGATTATTTCCTTACCCCAGGTCTCTTTCACCATTTCCTCACTTTTGGAATAGCCAGCCAGTCTCCTACCCACTTAATGAGAAGTCGTCTATCCTTCAGGAAGCTCACTGAATCCTTCCAACCCTCATCTTCAACTCTAATTGAGATCCTTCTTTCGTTGTCCACTAGGATACCTTCTTGACTGCCCCCCGCCTTTCTGTTTCCATGTTGTGGCTGCCATATTTTCTTTGCGATCTTGTTGAAGCTTCCTTTGCGGCCTGTAAACAAATCCGCGTAACCCTTGTTTCTCAATGGTGATCGATTCTGCCTTAGCCTTTCTTGTTTCATCCCACGACTTCAATACCATTCCGGATTCACTTTCTGATCCTCCCAAATCCGCTGCGGTGGATTCCATGGTAGCCTACCTTGCTGCGTCCTGTGATTCCTTCCTGAGAAATTAGATTGTTGTAGAAATCCGCGCCTCTCCATTCCTTTTAAGTGACCACCTTTTATGTCAAGGACCACTTTATTATTTCCCAAGATAAAAAGTTCAAAATTATAAGAACGGGAAATATGAAGAGAAAGGGAAGTTGAAAAGTAGAATTTGAAGAGTCTCTTAGAGGATTATAGAAGAGCATTGAGAGGCATATTGAGGGAATGTTGAATTTATTCTTCTTCTTGATTGAAACCTTCGTGGTTCTGGAGATTGGAACTTGTTCCATCCAAGTCTCTTGAGGATGCAAATCCTCTTGGGAAGATCAGTTTCGGTGGTGAAACTTCCACCCTAGCTGATTTTGGTGGAGTCACTTCAGATTTTGCATTAGTTTTAACAGTTGTTGTTCGATGAAATTTGTGAGGTTTCCGTAGAAGACAAATTTCTAGATTCTGAATACTGAACTTTCAAAGCTTATGCAGATTCAAGAATGAGAGCTGAACATGGATCATAAGGTGCACAATGTTTATTTTCTGATTGCAGCAAACTGTTTCAGATTGGTATATGTAATTTTTTGAATATTAGAATCTTCAAAATCAATTCAGTTTTATATATTTCTGTTATGATTGAAAGGGATATGGTTGATGGTAATTTCTATTTCTTGCATTAAGCCTTTCATCTGGAGCAACATCTATCTTTGGCAAATCTGAAACTGTTTGACAAAATTATTGAGAAGATAAAGTGAAAATTTTGGGAAGATTTTTATAGGGGATTTTTCAGGCATGAAGTGAAAATCAAATGAAGAATTACTGAGAGGAGGGAAGGGGGTGGGGGTCGGGGCGTGAATCAGTAATTCATAGTCTTACAATAAATTTTAAATACATGAAAGAACAGAACGCACAAACATAAAGATGACACAGATTTTATCTCGTGGAAAACCCTTTCGGCTAGAAAACCACAGCACTGAAATCTTTCATTAAGAAGAATGGGCTCCAACCTTTATACAAAAAGAGCACCAACTCTTAAATGAGCACCTACTCAAAACTCCAGAGGCTCCAACCTCAAACCGAAAACCAACTCAATAAGAAACACTCTCTGTTTTAAAAAAAAATTCAACAGTAAGCTCACTGTTTTATACAGCAGTGTATAAAACCCTCAGCAAAGCATTCATCTCATGTAATTTTGACAGTGATTCGAACTTTGACATCATCATCAAAAGGACTGAAGAACCTCACATCAAACATATTAGTAATGATCATCCTCTCTATCAGAATAAGTGATTATTAAATTCTGTAATCACACAGATAACTTCCACCTTGCTACCACAGCATCTCATATTTTTGTGTTACCAGTCCTTAGGCACTCAAGCAATGCTCCAGCACATACCATTCTAAAAAATAACTCCCTCCATATATTTTTTTTAAGATACTGAACATCATTGCGATTTCTATCTTATACTCTTTTGTTGCACACCCCAAATTTTAAAAAAACAAAACCACTTCATTGATGCCTCTTCAATTTTTTTTTTATAAAAAACTCACAACCTTCTGTGTAACCTTCAACAAAAAAAACGTATATTCTGAGACCAATCAAATACGATAGGCACCTGTCATGAGATTATCGCCACTTTTTCATAATGCGCATGAAAAATTAAATGCATATATCCATCATATAATTTTTAACTGAAGAGACGGTTTTTTATATATGTCTATTTGAATCATCTCCCAAAGTTAATAGCTCGATGCACACTTAGCCATGATATCGTCAACCCGAAAAAAAAATACGACCCAGCAATAATACATATGATATTTGGCGAAACTTTTGAAAACAGCCAGACCAAAAAAAATCCGGCTCCAACAGGTGTCATACTTGTCTATAACAAAACCTTAGCAATAAGAAGTTCGCTGCACATAAAAAAACGGATTCAAACCAAATCATCCACATCATTCTTTTTGAAAAAAAAGCTGTCATAAACTAGCATCCGTTTTTAATGAAAGATTTGTCAAGTGTGATTTCCTGTTACAAACTTATCTTTCGCCAGAGAGAACACATAATTGGAATGCAGAGCTTTGCTCTGAAACAAGAACAGAAGGTGTTATCTTAAAAGGCTTTATAACTGATTTCTGTGCTGATTGCATAGCACAGTGTGTATAGACACTACCTCAGCATGTCGACACTAACACGGGCCAAGTCGACATAAGGAACAAAAAGAAAATACAAACTTAGCTGCTAAAAAGACAAGGCACTTGTTAGCTGAGGAAATATAATACATGGCCTGAACAGAAGTCCTCTTGATACACAAGACAAAACAAAGAGATCTTGTCCAGATCAAATACAAAAAGTACATGCTGAAGCTGACAGCCGTGAAACACACAACTTTATCAAAACACAAAATTCTTGACATCAATGACCATATACTTCAACGTGAAGGTTGACCATTAAACCACCTATTGATCAATTGTGCAGTGCAATTATTTGATTGAAGCATGTACGATCCTCATCCCCTACATAGAACATAAACAAAGCTTACAATGCTAGGAATGTTTAGGAGTGCCTCATTCATTCAAATATTTTGAGAGTTTCCTTTCAAAATCCATTTTTTGCACTTCTGCAATCTTTTCATTCCATTCCTTATGAGGACATCTCTGTAAGGCATTTTGTGAAGCATACATGTCAGCCCAAACATTTCCAACTATATCATCTAGCAAAAATATTCATCATTTATGCCTTGATGAATGTCCATGCATTGTCTTTGAATCTCCCATTCTAGCATAGGCACAGAAAGTGATGGCAAAGGTTGTAGAATTTGGTTTGACAACTGCCAACCACATTGGCTCGTTTCTAAAGCTGTTTCAAGAAATGTATAACGTGCATATCCTGCAATCATGGCATTCCATGCGATGCTATCTCTTCAAGGGTGTTTGGCAAAGAGTTCACGCACTGTGTCTATGCTTCAGCAATTTGCAAGCATGTCTACCATGAGCTTCCCTGCTAATTGTATTTGTTTGATATTTCCAAAGCTGTTTCACAAATGTTTTTCGTGCTTACCTTGTTTGAGAGCTTCAAACTGCATTCCATTTCACATTTATAACGTTTTTAGGTCAGTTATAATAACTAACTTGTCTATCAGCTTCTTCATTCAAAATGCAAACTTGTCAATTAGATTTTCTAACAGTTCTTCCTCATTCGGTGGGTTGATGATTATCCACAAGTCTATATGCATTTTGTTTCACTTTGGCAACAAGGCCAAAGGGCCTATACACTATATTCATTCATTGGGGATTTGCATTATTACTAGAAGTTGGTGTTGATGTGTTTTTTAGGCACAATCAAACACAGAATAAAATACCGAGGCATCTTATCTTCTCTTGAATAAAGTCTCTCAAATGCTATGCTTCACGATCAAATGAGACAACTTTAAGGTTTCTATTGTCAAGTCATGACTCGTGGATAATCTTAATGGTTGATGTGATTGCTGGTAATCCAAGGGGACTTATGTTGAATAATTGAATGCTTGAATTGCTGGAACTTAGATTCTAACTACTTGCTTGGAGAATAAAAAAAGAGTAAAAAAGATGGGTTTAGGAAGACTACGCTACTCCTAAGAATGCAAGAGACAATGAATAATCTTTGGTGAAACCCCACTAAGTCATGCTTTGACATGCAAAGCAACAACTCCGCAAAGCTTAGTGCAATCTTCTAAGGAAATTAGATGATTTTCAAATCATTATCAAGCATAGACATCATTAATTGAATGCATATCAATGATTGAATAACAATTGAACTTAAGCTTATTCAAGTATTTTAGTTGACCACACAAGGCGACTTTGCAATCAACACACTACTAGTGGTATGGATTAGGAGTTTCACTATGAATCATGCACAACACTCTATCATTCAACTAATCAACATGAAAGCAAATGATTGAGAAGTAGAGACCATGCGACTTGTTGAAATGACAAATTAATTCACCATAGCTTCAATGAAATCATATGCTCTTTACAACAAGCTTTTGGCAACAATCTTTGCCTTCTCCTAATCTAACTTCTATTCTAATTGCTAATTGCTACTAAACTATTCTTGAGTTACTAACTATTAACTTGCTATCAACCTACTATTATCTTTTACAAATGAGAAGTGAGCTTTTTACAATGAATGGCTTAGATTGATTCACAATCAATGGCCAAGATTACAAGATGAAAACCCTAATTAGGGTTTGTTACAACAACTCCCTCTGGCCAATGAAAAATCTACATTTAGGTTCAACATTGAATGTGAACCAATAGAATTTGAGGGAAGGTGGCTCAAAGTTTGTGCCTCTATACGATGAGTCAGGTGCATTGTATCTAGACATGCTAATGTGGAACCTCTTGATTGGCGAAGAGATGACTAGGATGCTACCTCAACTTGCATTTGTAGACTTGATTCATCATCATGAATGAGTATTGAGTAATATCTCTTGATACTCAACATTATTCAGTTTTCTCAATGTGATGATGATCGATCTTTCCTTATTCATGATCTTAATTTTGTCATTCCTTAGTGTCGTTCTTGACTTCATGTTGGGGAATCCTTGATTTCTCATCACTTCCTTGTAGTGCGAATCTTGCCTTGATATTTTCTTGTTGCTGAATCTAAGTTCTTCATGCTAATGTTGTTCCTTCTTGATGCAACATTGTCCTAATCTCCAATTCGCCTCCTTGAAGTATTTTTAGCTGTCTTTCATCTGACTTTTCTTCCATGTTCATCATGACACAAATTCGTCCTTCTTTAGTGTAACTCTCGAATGTTGCAATCACCTTGAATGCCTTGAATTGGATGAAGTCTTCATGTTGCTGACATGCTTCCCCATGTATCAGACCTGAAAAGAAAACATTTATGAATCAATAATCGTATGTGTAATAAATAATACAGCACTTCCCACTCTTGCTACATCCTTAATCATGCTTCTAATCAAAGGAGATGACTAATAATACTCAGGAAACTCACTGTGTGCTGAAGGTGTATGAATGAATTTGCTATACACCTGATCAAATTCGCTGCACTTCTGATCAAGTTCGCTGTTCTTATTATCAAATTTGCTGCCCTTAAGATTGAATTTGCTGCTCTTATGATTAAATTTGTTGATCTGCTCTTTTGGAGAAGGAATTTGCTTTGTTTGGTTGATCAAATGACTAATTTTGACTTAGCTTTTATAGGTATGCAAGGGAAAAGATGTGTCCTTTCAGTTCTTAGGCTGACTTGATTGCTTTAAATAAAATTAATACTGTTTCCTAAGGGGACCAACCTGATTGCATTTTAACATTTTTCATTTTAAATTTGAACTCTTTTGGCGCCAATAATACTTGTTCATGCCGCTGCTTGGTGTGATCATTGTTAGGAATTCAGACATTTTGATGAGCAAAGGAAGTGGGATTGCTCCTCCAAGAGGGCAATGGAAGTGGATTAAACTTGCTATCTCCAGTTTGCTCTCATCAACTTCTTCATTAATTCGTCCCTTTTCACCAATTCATGCCCTGTCAATGAGCAAAGGCTAGGTAGTATTTAAGGTGAAGCATAAGAAATTCTTAAGGTTTCTTCCTCCATTCGCCTAATCTTATCAATTCTCCTTCAAAGAACGCCTTGCATATATATCAAATCTCTTAGGGTGACAAGAAAAAAGTTGTCTACTAGGCCTGATCGCTGGTTAGAAGATCAAAATCATTACTCAACAAAGGCACTAAACCGTAATTCATGAAGAGCAAAGACATTTTGTACCTCTGAGAAGGCAAAGGAAGTCATGTTGCTCCTCTCAAGTAGCAAAGGAAGTGAGGTTGCTCCTCTAAGAGGGCAAAGGAAGTCAGGGCACTCCTCTAAGAGGGCAAAGGAAATTTTCTTATACCTAGCCAAATTTTGCCCATGTGACTTACTTCTCCATAAAGTGCAATCAGACCTCTTGGATGGCAAAGAAATTTTTTTATACTTAGTGAAGTTTCATCCAAGGGATTCACCTCTTAAACCTCCTCGCCTATCTTGTTCAAATTAACCTTACTTGATACCTTCCATTCAGTCTTTTGCCACTATAGGCTTTGATCAATTGGGTTGATGACCGCACATTAACCTTATTCACTCAAATGCAAGAGAAGGAATGCTACAAGACATCAAATGCTCATCCTTGATCAAAAGGTTTTCTATGTTGATCGGGGCTTCTATGAGGTAAGGAAGTGACAGTCAATGCCTTGGAAGAGCAAAGGAAGTGATTGTCAATGCCTTGGAAGAGCAAAGGAAGTCACTGTTAGTGACATTGAAGAGCAAAGGAAATTTTGCTATACTTGTCATTTCGTCCAAGACACCTCATCTCACATCTCACAAGCCAATGATGATGATCAAATGGAATAATCATCATATAATAATTCATTTCCTAGGCTTTGACAATTGACCAATTTCGCTAAATCAAGAGAGAGAGACTTGATTTGATTTCCTCTTGGACACCTGAGAAACTACACCTCCTCAATACAAAGGCTAATAGCAAAAGACTACCACTATCCTAGAAAGCAGAAAAAAGTGGGGGGTCCTCATTTGCAATGGGGCGATGTGTGAATATGTCACAATAGTTGGTAACTTGACCAATTTGACCAAATTTATATATTTATTGTATGAAGGAGCTTTCTTGGCGACCTTTTTAGATACTTTGGGAACTTTGTAAAATGACTCGTTCGAAATTAACTTTCAATATCCAGTCTTTTAACGCCGATTTAACAAAATATGGTAGGAAATTATAAATGTCCCGATATCCTTTCATTTCTTCTCCATCGATACTTGGCAGGAAATTATTATCCATAGGATGCGAACTTATAGCGAAGTGCTGACAAGTTTGCACCGCTTAAGTTGGTGATTTGGAGGTAATTATGTAATGTCGCGGGCCTATACAGAGGTTGTCTGCCGTACGTTGGAGTGGTCTGAGTGAACCCGTATGGTGACTGGCGTCACCCAAAGGCTTGATGTTGTACGGTGATTGGTCACCCGTACAGTGGCTGGGAAGGTCATATGATGGATGTTGTCCGGCTGTACGGGGTGTACGGTAGTGGCCGTATGGTGGGTGAATACCCGCCGATAGATGTTTGGCCGTACAGGGTGTACGGTAGGGGTCTGTACGATGGATGAATACCCGCCGAGTTTCGCCCTCAAAGCCCTCTGGATGCTTCGTCAGTTCGATGTTGCATAGAGGCGTGGAATGGATTATTGTTATGCCAGACACAAGAGACTCAGATGCAGATTCAAACATACAAAGAGAAATTATATTGATAAGATTTGCACAACCGATTACACACTCCAAATAGAAGCAGAATAGGGTGAGGGATGAATCCCACCAAAACTGCAGATACCAAGTAGGGAGGGTCTTTCACCTCCGAAATGGTGGACAACAGAACTCCAACTGGAATTCACACAAACAAGAAAAGATACCAGATTTGCATGCCTACGACAATGACTAACTTGGCCATATATATGGGCTCCAGGAAGTTTCCCGAAGGGTTACAAACGGGCTGACATAACTTAAAGTAATAAAATAAAAAGGGGCCCAAAAGATTTTATTATTAAATTTAGGGCCATACAATAATTAATATTATTTAATTATATCGGGGACATTACAAATCCTCGCTGCCCAAAGATTGCTTGCCCTCAAGCAATCCATCATCAAACGGTTTGTCCCCTGCAGAGATCCAGGGTCCCAAACCAAGCACGAACACCAATAGTCATATTTGAAATCTCCATGCCGCAACATGATTGCGTGCATGCACATGGAAGTAAGCGAGAAGAGTAAATCTCCCTCCAGCTTCCGCTGCTCCACTCTGATATAATTGTTTCCATGCCCGGAGTCGCCAAGATCCCTCTAAAGCCAATCATCAAACACATCGATGCCCAAATCCCAAGCTATCATGCCATCATCCCAATTAGTCCTTTCCCAATGATGGTTTGGAATCTCAAAACTCATCTGCAATAGGTTCTTCTTATGTAGATGCCGCTCTTCCTCATGGAAGAACAACTCGGCCACTTGAACTACCTGGCATCTGGTGGAGATGGCAAAGAAAAGGGCATATTTGGTCAAATGATCTACCATGACGAAGATGCAATCCTTTCCTTGTACTATGGGAAGCTCGGTAATGAAATCCATCGAGATTCTATCCCACTTCTGGTTGAGGATTGGCAACGGCTGAAACAATCCAGTAGGTAAGGTGTGCTCGGATTTGTTCTTCTGGTAGGTGGAGCATTCATGCATGTACTGCAGAACGTCGTTATTAAGGCCCTTCCAAGAAAATTTGTCTGTAGATCTTCAGATATCCCGGATGGCTGGCCAAGGGAGAGTCGTGTATTTCTTTCAGAATTCTTTCCTTCATCTTGGACTCCGACAGCAAATAGATTTTGTCCTTGTAGTAAATGATGTCGTCAACCACCTTGTATCTGTCATCCTGCACTTGACCATCCATTAGCTCGCACGCGAATGTATTCTTGGAGTATTCAACCAACAAATGTTCCTTCCAATCCGTCGAAATCTGGGATAGAGAACATATGGCAAGCCTTCTTGTGAGGATCTGACAGAGCTCTTGCTGACTTCTTAACTCCCTCAGCGCATCTATCAATCCTTCACTTGGTGCCATGATTTTCTCGACAGGTTGGCAGAATCACCAGGTGTGATACCACTGTAATGTCCCGGGCCCGTACAGAGGCTGTCTGTTGTACGGTGGAGTGGTCTGAATGAATTCGTACGGTGGCTGAGCCGTACGGTGACTGGGGTCACCCGAAGGCTTGGTGTCATACGGTGATTGGTCACTCGTACGGTGGCTGGGAAGGTCGTACAGTGGATGTTGTCCAACCGTACGAGGTGTATGGTAGTGGCCGTATGGTGGGTGAATACTCGCCGGTAGATGTTTGGCCATACGGGGTGTACGGTAGGGGTTCGTACGGTGGATGAATACCTGCCGAGTTCCGCCCTTAGAGCCCTCCGAATACTTCGTCAGTTCGATGTTGCATGGAGGTGTGGAATGGATTATTGTTATGCCAGACACAAGATACTCAGATGAAGATTCGAACATACAAAGAGAAATTATATTGATAAGATTTGCACAACAAATAACACACTCCAAATAGAAGCAGAATAGGATGAGGGATGAATCCCACCGAAACTGCGGATACCAAGTAGGGAGGGTCTTTCACCTTCGAAATGGTGGACAACAAAACTCCAACTGGAATTCGCACAAACAAGAAAAGTTACCAAATTCGCATGCCTACGATAATGACTAACTCGACCATTTATATGGGCTCTAGGAAGTTTCTCGAAGGGTTACAAACGGGCCGACATAACTTAAACTAATAAAATAAAAAGGGGCCCGAAAGATTTTACTATTAAATTTAGGGCCATACAATAATTAATATTATTTAATTATATCAGGGACATTACAAATCCTCGCCGCCCAAAGATTGCTTGCCCTCAAGCAATCCATCATCAAACGGTTTGCCCACTGCAAAGATCCAGGGTCCCAAACTAAGCGTGAACACCGATAGTCGTATTTGAAATCTCCATGCCGCAACATGACCGCGTGCATGCACATGGAAGTAAGCGAGAAGAGTAAATCTCCCTCTAGCTTCCGCTGCTCCACTCTGATATAATTGTTTCCATGCCCAGAGTCGCCAAGATCCCTCTGAAGCCAACAATCAAACACATCGATGCCCGGATCCCAAGCTATCATGCCATCATGCCAATTAGTCCTTTCCCAATGATGGTTTGGAATCTGAAAACTCATTTGCAATAGGTTCTTATGTAGATGCCACTCTTCCTCATGGAAGAACAACTCGGCCACTTGAACTACCTGGCATCTGGTGGAGATGGCAAAGAAAAGGGCATATTTGGTCAAATGATCTACCACGATGAAGATGCAATCCTTTCCTTGCACTATGGGAAGCCCGGTAATGAAATCCATCGGATGCTATCCCACTTCTGGTTGAGGATTGGCAACGGCTGAAACAATCCAGTAGGTAAGGTGTGCTCAGATTTGTTCTTCTGGTAGGTGGAGCATTCACGCATGTACTGCAAAACGTCATTCTTAAGGCCCTTCCAAGAAAATTTGTCTCGGATTTGTCTGTAGATCTTCAGATATCTCGAATGGCTGGCCAAGGGAGAGTCGTGCATTTCTTTCAGAATTCTTACCTTCATCTTGGACTCGAGCACCAAATAGATTTTGTCCTTGTAGTAAATGATGTCGTCAACCACCTTGTATCTGTCATCCTGCACTTGACCATCCATCAGCTCGCACGCGAATGTATTCTTGGAGTATTCAACCAACAGATGTTCCTTCCAATCCGCCGAAATCTGGGATAGAGAACATATGGTAGGCCTTCTTGCGAGGATTTGACAGAGCTCTTGGTGACTTCTTAACTCCCTCAGCACATCTATCAATCCTTCACTTGGTGCCATGATTCTCTCGACAGTCTAGTAGAATCACCAACACAAATACCACTGTAATGTCCCGAGCTCGTACAGAGGCTGTCTGCTGTACGGTGGAGTGGTCTTAGTGAACCCGTACGGTGGCTGAGCCGTACGGTGACTGGGGTCACCTGAAGGCTTGGTGTCGTACGGTGATTGGTCACCTGTACGGTGGTTGGGAAGGTCATACGATGGATGTTGTCCGACCGTATGGTGGGTGAGTACCCGCCGGTAGATGTTTGGCCGTATGAGGTGTACCGTAGGGGTCTGTACGGTGGATGAATACCCGTCGAGTTCTTCCCTCAGAGCCCTCCGGATACTTCGTCAGTTCAATGTTGCATAGAGGCGTGGAATGGATTATTGTTATGCCAGACACAAGAGACTCAGATGAAGATTCAAACATGCAAAGAGAAATTATATTGATGAGATTCGCACAACAAATTACACACTCCAAATAGAAGCAGAATAGGATGAGGGATGAATCCCACCGAAACTGCGGATACCAAGTAGGGAGGTTCTTTCACCTCCGAAATGGTGGACAATAGAACTCCAACTGGAATTCACACAAACAAGAAAAGATACCAGATTCACATGCCTACGACAATGACTAACTCGGCCATATATATGGGCTCCAGGAAGTTTCATGAAGGGTTACAAACGGGCTGGCATAACTTAAACTAATAAAATAAAAAGGGGCCCGAAAGATTTTATTATTAAATTTAGGGCCATACAATAATTAATATTATTTAATTATATCGGGGACATTACAAATTACTTCAAATTGATATTTGAAAAAGACTTCTGAACTATCATAGAATTGCTGATAATACTTATTTTGCGTTTGCCATCCTTTCTTGGAGAATAGAACTTAGCGACTTGTGCAAAACCACCAATCAATAGCTTTTCCCTATGTCAACAGCGTTTTGAGAAGGTTTATAAACTTAATAAACTTATCTCTCCTACTACCTTGAAGCTTCAAATCTAGAAACCTCCGTTGTCTTTAATCTTGCATCAATTGCATTTCAAAAATTTCTATTCCTTTGAAGCATTCAGTCAAACATCTCACTTGCATTGTCTCAAACCATATAGAATATCTGATACTTAAAGCTGTGGTTCAACTGAGTATGCTTGCCAAATAATTTGAAGTCATTGACTAATGATCATGTGAAAGTTGCTAAATCTCTTTCACCAAGCCCATTTCTGTCTAAATCATTACATTCCATGAGACGAAATCTCATTCAAGGAATATTGTTGATCCACTCGCATACCAAGTATATGTTATCGTGCAGAGGGAGAAATGATTTGTCTTTGCTTTCACATTTTGCGATTAAAACCCCGAGAGCTTGTAGGAGAAAAACACTGATAACTTTTGACGAGTTTAACCTTTTGCCATGGAATTTTGCCAAGATGACCAGAATGTTATGATGAGAAGAACCCAAAAAAACAAGTATGTTTGAGTTGACAAAACATTGATTTTAATCTTGTAATCTGTAAATTGGGTCTACACAAAAAATGGCCACATTGCTTGGAATAGGATCAAGATTAGTTCCATAAACAGGTTCAACGAACTAAGTCATGTTTTTAAAATACAATCGGTTTTGCACTTTTCATCAATATGCTGCATCACTCTTAGAACTAGAGAAAACTTTTTGATTCATCATGGCCATAAGACCTTGACGTCATCATCACCTTGCAACCAGTTGGTTTTTGTCTTTGACTTTGGGGAATGCCTATGGACAACAACCAGGAAACGCTTAGGATGCACACTGGTCAAATTGACTCAGTAATAGGCTCTTTTGTATGTTGTTTGAAAAATTATCAGTATAGTTCAAAAAAGGGGGTAACAGGCAGTTTTCTTAACTATTATTTTTCATTTTGGGATGATCTTGTTGTGGTCTTTAGTGAGCAGTTTGCAAGTAACATTGACTTCGATTTTCTTGTTCATGAATTTGCTAGCATCAAGAGATGAGAAAGAAAATTAGCTTTTGTTTTTAATTGCAGATTTGCAGCTGTTGTTTGCAACATCCCAAGGAAAGGAGCTTTGAAGTATCAGTATGTATCAACATGTTTTGTGAAGCATTTAAGCCTAGCATGTGTTTGCTTCCAAAGGAAATGAAGCCTACACATCTTCTCCAAGCTTGTGGGTGGGCTGGCATTCTTGAGGAAACTAGGCAAGCTTCAAACGTTGTAACTGGACACTTTTCTATGTTGATGTTGACAAGTCAAGTGACTTGAATGAGATAAACTTGAGGGTGTCTTATGTTCACGATGCTCAAATCAACATTGCTGCAAGTGCAGGAAAGGTGGACGACTCTACATCACAGGGTAGCTTTGTTGATAAAGATGAAAATTTGGATACTAATTTTTAGTTTGAAGAACTTGCTCTTGAAGATGGTTATGCTGAAGACCATGTAGATGCATATGAGTGTTTATTTCTTTGGTGTGAGGCATGCTATTTTCTCCATGCTGATTGTGCTAAAAAAGAGTTACGAAGGATGGAAATTCAGGTAGATAAGGGAGATGAAGAAGCTTTTTATGAGCCTGATTTTAGCAGTGAATATTGTTCAGCTAGTTGCACTGAAGAGTACACAATGAAGAGGCAAGCAGAAAAACTTGGTTCTTCACATGAGGTACATTGGGAGCTTAATTTTTTTGTTGATTGCTTGCATGGAAATTTGGAAGATACAGGTGATTCAAACATGGATGAGTGTATTCACATTTATAATGAATATGCATGGTAAGGGTTTGGCGCCATTGCTGACTTGTGATTCGATCTTCCTTGCCTTCAAGTGCTTCTTGCTTATCCAAGGTTAAGCTCCTCCATGCAAGTACTCTTGCTTGCAAATGTATGTTGAAATGAGATGGTATGGTTGACTCAACATGCAAGTCACACATGCTCCCAAACCTTAGAAGCTGGATGGAGCTGGCAATGTGCTAGAGGCAGAAGTGAATGATGATCAAATGATGCAAGCCTTTGTTCTATAAGGGGCTGAAAGTTTCTAGTGATTCCAAAGAATATGTAGTTTAGCAAGGGGTCTCCATAGTTTTCTCCTTGGTTGGTAGGTGTATTTCAGGAGATTTCATGAGTGTACACTGAATTTGCTTGGCCACATTTGCTGGTTTGATTGTATTGGGAGGTAGTTAATTGTACAACACTGTAAAACACTGCAAAATTTTTGCAGTGATCTTTTTATTGTAAATGAGATATGTTTGACTGATAGATCTTTGAAGTAGATCAACTGAATGTAAGTTTTAACTTTTAACTATTGATTTTGTGATTTGTATGCATATGCAAATTGTTTTTTCAGTTTTAGTCCATACTTGTGTTTTCAGTTTTTCTTGAAAGTATTAAATTGTTTTGTCCAATGGAGCAGGCACTAGTTTTGGTGGTAAGATATAAACAAACCTCCAAACATTAAATTTAAATACATCTTGTTTTGCTATCCATGATAGTAGATAGTGTAGGATAATTTTTAGATTTCACATCCTTCCATGGCTTGGAGTGCAACTCATGCCATACCTTTTGTGAGTATAAAACTGATTCAGTATGCCTTCAACTTGCACTAGTATGAGAAACATAAGGAGATTTATATATAGAAATGCAAATTTTTTTAATCTTTAAGTGCATGTACAAGAATTTTATTATCTGCTTGTTGGATGTCCTGTAAGTCTCGTTGCAGCCAATATTGACATGAACTTTGTGACATATTTAGGGATTTTCAATAGATTAGATATGGTTGCTGAGAACCTAACTTGTGTTTAAACACTCTTTACTTGTCCTGTTAATGACCTTAGCAGATACCCCACTTGGTCTAGCAGAGCCCAAATAAGAAGAGGTTATCCACTTTTATGTTTTATGCATTGGCATATTGTTCCCACTGTCTGATTATAACTGCAGTCCATCACCTTAAGTTGACCTTCCCTAGGATTAGGTTTTACTGCTGTTCTTTAGGATTTGTGGAGATGGAACATTGAGACCCAACACATTCAAGGACCAATGTTGGAGGCGGGACTGGCTGGTGTTAAATCTTTGTGGCTGCACACAACACCTCTCAATTGCAACTTTGCACAAGGATGACACAACCATCATGTGCTTGCTCATTTTCACATACAGTTTGGTTATGACGTCCATGCCCCCCAGCAAGTTTCAACCTCTTGCTAATGCTTTAGTGTTGTTAATTCACCACTTTCAGAGACCTTATAGAAGTAGTTGGCTTTCATCTCACTACAGTTTAATGGCCATGACTACCAAGAAACCTCTCTTGAGCAGCTAGAGTGAAAACTCTCCCACATGGGAAAATTAAAGAATGCCTCTGATATCACGTTCTCTGTAGGTGAGCTATTGTTTATTTCCAGTTTCCGTTTCTTTGCATTTTCTATATATGACAACAATCTTCTATTGATGAGGATTTCAGGGGTATTAGATCTTTATTTTTTCTTTGATGGTTTGTACTTATGATTTCTTATATAATGATTGAAGTTATTCCCTGGGTGATAAATACTGTATAATTATTTGTATAAAATATACTTCATAGCTGCCAATTTTCTAAAAGCAGAGCGTATACATTTTCTTGCAGATGAGCATTGGGAAGCAATTGAAAGAGTTCCTTGATTACAATGAAAAAATGGGATATATGTTCCATGTAAGTTAGAGTTTATTAAATGTATTTTTTGTTTAAATGTATGCAGTTAGAACTGTCTTTTCTATTTGAAAGAGGGGTGACGAGAATATAAACTGATTTCTCTTTGGTATTGTTTGTACTCTTTAGGATGATGCCAAGAAGGACAGAGCGGCCAAAAATAGATATAATATATTATAGGACATTGTCATTGGGTAGCATGGATATACTTAAAATTTACAGGTTACAAGCAGCATTTTAATGCATGTATCATGTTTTGAAAGGCCATATATTATATCTTAATAAACAGGGTTTCATGTTCAATTTTGTCCTTATTAAGTAAATTACCCACATTATTAAACATAGTTTCATGAGTTGGTTTTGTGCCGCCTCAACAAATTGTAAGCAAAATAAATGGATTATGAACATTATGAGACTTATGTTTCTTTTTAACATGTACACACTTAAAAGAGACTTGAAGCTAGTTTATTTTGAATGTGAACTATTGCTTTTGGAAAATGGTATTATTTTAGACCTAAATTCTATTGAATCCCTTTGATGTGCATGTTTAAAGAGAAGTTAATTTCAGAACCATTCATTTTGTTAGTTTCTATCAGAAGTTTATGCATTCTAAATGAGAGGTAGCTATAATGTAGCTTCTTATAACCTGTTTGAAATCAAGGCCACTTGAATATTTATTTTATGTAGCAGTCGAAAGACTTGTGTAACTTTATAATAATGGGGATTGAGCCAGTCTGTGCATGCCAATTTTGCAAGTTTGAGAAGATGGCTGCAGTCTAATTAAATATTTCAAAATTACTGTATGATAGATCTGATTGGCAAGATATAATTCCTTAAGATAAACTGCTAGTTGTAATAATTTTGTAAGGAAATAAATAATTAATGTTTTCAGCATTGCAATTTTTATCAAGGCAGGCATATGATGTCTTTACATGTGATATATAGCCTATAAAATGGTCCATCTTGTCCATAACTTTATTTTGTTTCATTTCCTGAGTGACACTTATCATTGATTTTTCAGTTAACAATATTTGAAACACCATGTTTGTTTAAGCTTGTATAATTCATATATTTGGTGATCTGTGGACAACTGTCCAACTAATTTGTGATTTCCCCATCCTTGACGTAAAAGCAATCTAGCATTAAACACGTATGATCAAGGTGTGGCAGACCTTGGACACTTCCAAGCAGTTAGCTAGTAGTTATGAGAATTATACATAGAATTTAGAAGTTCAAGTAGTTAGATTTGCATATTCTTGCTAATAAAGCCAGTGGCATTAGGGAAAAGCCAGTGGCATTAGGGAGAAGATAAAGATGAAAACTGAAGCGACGATACTATCAAGGAAAATTCTCTTATTTATAAGACTCAACGATTTTCGTATCTAGCATCTTCATAAGACATCAGGTAAAGCATAGATGGTAAGAGGGAATGTTGATATTGTTTACCATAAAGATCCATAGAGTTCACCAAGATCATCAATCATCGCTGATAAAGAAGAGTCGAATATTGCATTCAATGTTTCCATCGAACAAAGATGATTAACAAGCATAAATCCTTATATATCAAGAATTCCATAAAGCAATGTATCAAACGTACAGGGTCAGCATCAAATATCATATTAAGTAATCATATTATATCGAGCCTAAAATAACAAACAACATTATTGCCGGTAAGAGATGAGAACAACTGCTGTTGACTAATCATGAATTAGTTATCTTCCATGGGGTGCGGTTGGATATATTGTTAATTCAGTTTGTTTGCAAAGGTTATGACATTGAGATACTTCTCACATCATGCCTCCTCCTGACATATTAAAGAGAAAACCTTCATTCTTTCAAATCATTGGTTGTTTTCTATTACTTATTTACATCCTTTTTGGATCGCTCTATTGAGCAGTAGCCTTCTCAAGGCAAATCGGTTGCATACATCCAAAGACAACAATCAGGAACAACATAACCATTGCATACTTCCAAAGAATTATTAGAAACAACAATTATACCATCATCTCTATAAGCGATAAGGAGAAGATCTATAGCATAATTTACACCGCTAAATCTGAGACAGCAGGGATGACTCCATAGCATCGAAGTGACAAAGTTTACATAGTGAAGAGAATTCCATATCAGGGATCACCATTGCATAATTCTCATATTCAAACTATATATATATATATATCGCTCTTCAATTTAGAATATATCAATTATCATAAGTAGTATCATCAATATAAGTTGCAAAATATCCGATACTGCATTTTATGTGTGTTTGATTAGAGAGAAGTCTCTTGCAATTGAAGTTATTAGTAAATAGTCTCAAAATCTTAAGAGATTAAATAAGGGGACATTACATAATTTGCATCCATATCGGAGTAAACATGATATGCTTGTTGATTGTTTGATTTCTATCTTTATTTTGTGTTTGTTTTACAAAATGAAGACTATGAAATGAACATTTGATAATAGGATCTAAAAATGTTTAAAATTAGGAAATGGGGGTTATGTCTGAAATACTAAGTTTGAAAAAAGTGGTGATGTGTAGGTGGGGGATTGGTGATATGGTGTGTTTGGGATGAGACGATGTACTCAAATTTGGAGACAATGGAGAGACAAACACATACTATTGTACAATGGGTCAATGTCTCAGTGATTTAATCATCATCCCCAAGTGTTGTGGCAAACTCATTACCCTATTGGTAAAGCTCCTTTAAATGCAAACCAAGTTTTCACCTCAAAGTTCTACTAAATTTTCCTTTATGCAATAATGTTGTTGTCCATGAACAAGGGTAGAGAAAGCAAGGAAACTTATCTATCTAAATCCGATCTCCACCTCCATTTGCAAGGAGTCCTTCCCTCTCTTAACTCTCATTTCCTCTAAACACTCCACATGAATTAGCTAAAAGGAGAAGTTTGTAACACCCCACTCTTCTTTTCCAAACAAGATATGAGGAGGCTTTAACCTCAAATCCTTGGATGGGATTGTGAAACTTGTCACTCTGCCATCCACTCCTCCATGAGAATATTTTCCTCATCAAAGGGGGGGACATACACTTGGGCACCCCATACCTATCGTTACCACCCATAAATGAGTTACGGGGATGGGTTTGGTACTTTCAATCCATCTACCCCCCTTCAATCTCCAAACTTGCTACTTTTATTAATGAGGGTTTTTGGAGGGTTAAATCATGCACTGGGGATATTATTATGTGCCAATAGGTCTCCCTATCTCAAAGGTATAGGCCTCTGGGGTTTATTTTTGCACTTTAAATAAGGAAAATGATCCAACAAGTCTCATCATAGACTTGTTCAATGGTTTATTTGAGTTTTAAATGCTCCCCACAAATCATAGTTGAATTAGCCTCTCAATAATAAACCTCACAACCTTAGTCACCAAAAGAAATAACTCTATTACTTTCTATTTCAAGAATGGTTAGATCTACCTTCTCACGAAATCTTTCAATTTTTTCTAAACGGTTCTCCCCGCTCCTAATGGTATCATTACTTGTCAACAAATTACCAACATGATCATAAGTAACATAGCATCTCACATTAATTGCTAGCTGAATACCCTTAATTTTATCTTTTACAACAATCTATTTATAATTTCAATTCGTATTCCATACATTATGAGTTCATAACACTATCATGATATTGATGATAAAACATAATGTCAAAATGAAATTCAAGAATATTGCAACAAAATCACATTATTTATCACCTGCATATAAAAAAATAGGAGAAGAATATAAAAAAATAGGGTTTTATTAATCACACGGGAGACAAAGTTTTGCATCCTTATTGTCTTATTTTCAACTTCATCTTGGAAGTCATTGAAGTTCGAGAGCATAATTCTTATTTTCAACGTCTTGATTTTTGTTTGAAATCACATATTTTTGAGCAAATAGGATAAGCCTTTAGAGGTTCCATTTAAAGGATTTTTTTTGAAGAGGCTTAGATCAATCAAATCAAACCCCATGAGATATAACCCCTCTAGTCTTAAATCATACCTACAATGGAGTCTCGCACCTATCAAAATGCTAACATAAAACCACACTTTCTTTATGTTTTGGGGGATCAAATGAATTAATATAGAAGTGTTGTTTTGAAATTATGCATCCCTTATTATAAGATTTCTAAAAAGTATAATTTTGAACATATTTCATTTGATTATTTTATCTATTTTTAATTTTTTTTTGAATATAGGTTTTTCACCAAACATTAAGGTCTTTGTTTCACACATCTAGAAAAATAAAAAAATAGTTTTCTTTAAAAAAAAATATGTTCCTTATGGATTGATGTCTTTATTTCAACACAATAACAACAAATTAATTCAAATGCATATAAACAAAGTTATGTGAGATGACATACACCCCTGTCCAAATTATTATTAATTTGGCTTTGAAAATTAATTAAAAAAATACATGGAATAAAAAATTATGAAAAAATATCCATGCATTAGATATTATTGTGACAAATCTATATTTAGAAATTTAGATCTTAATTTGTTCTACAAAAAAAGTTATGTATGATGACATAAATGTCACTAAAAATGTTGGTTACTATAAAAAAAAACTATTGATAGTTTCAAAAAATATTTACAATTTATTTATTTATTTTTAAATATTTAGAATGTGCACACAAAATCTCACAAATCCCTGGTTTACATAATCTTCAAATTCTTAATGGTTTAGATGTTATAGGTGTCCAAAAGTGAAGATATGGTAAAAAATGTTGATTTTATTGTCCTGTTTGGCCAAAATACGCGGCTCATTATCATGGGTTGACCCTATTAATGTTAAAGAGATGATTTATTGTTTCTATTCGAATTGTTTCAAACTACATGCTTCACTTATTTTCATGAGAAAAATTTGCTATATTTTTCCATCAATTTTTGGTAATCATGAATTCACATGGTTATTTACATTCATTTATACATGTTGCTATAGTACTATACATTATTGAATATTTTCACTACTATGGTAAGCAAGCCTAATTGAGCCAACTAAGGATTATATCTTGGCATTTTAGGCTTTCATTACTAATATGAGTTTATGAAATAATAAGATTCAAAGTTTATTTATTGATGGTTTGATATCACTAAAAAAGTGTGTTTTAAAATGTTTATTATTCATTTTTAAATTTGTGTTAGTATGTACATGTGAAATTATTTTATTGGAAAATTATATTCATCTCATCACGTTTCTCAGATTTGTCGCTATCTCCATGAAGTACCATTTACAAAACATCTATAAAATAAAGGGAAATTCAAACGACCCTATCGTTACTCATATTGATGATCATCATGAAAATATTGAACCAAATAGATTAAGACAGTTCACTGGATGCAAGGATTCCACAGGGGTTATATTGGAACACATTTTAACACACAAACTTATCAATAACTTTTGTTAAAATCATGAACATGACCACACATGATTAAATAATTGCATGCTAATAATCAAATATATGACCATTCTATGGACATGTTTCATTAAATTGAATAATAACTTGAACTTCAACCTTATCCACTTTAGATTTTCTATAATACTTTTATGAAACCACAACCAAAATAATGGACCTATATCATTCTATACATTTAAAAAATATATATTTTAGATTAGTTTTATGTGATTTATATGATGTGCACAATTAGTGTGCAATTTTTAGGATTTATTTGCTTAAAAAAAATCATATTACATATATATAATAAGAGAAATACACAACTTGTAGCATTACTTTAAGCCATCTTTCTACAAAATAATCCTTAAATATTAAGTGGCCTCCTTTTCTTTTGAAACCGAGAAAAACTAATCTTGGATGAGATGTTGAAAATAGTTGTTACACTTGAAATTTGAAGGCATGGCAAGAGCAAGAGTTGTAGTGCTCTAAATCTACTTTATAAAGTAATAATTTGTTTTAAAAATGGTAGAGATCGAGTTCAAATAGTGGGAGCACACAAAGTGCTCCCGCTTTTGTGAAAAAATATAACAATCCTCATGAAGCTAGGATAGTCCTAGCGAGCCTAGGATAATGCAAGATAAAATAGATCATAGATTGGATTTAGATTACACAAGGTCGATGTATGAGGATGATATGATAGATTGAGAAGAGATAGGAGTAATAACATAATTTAAAAATCTTTTATAACAATATGCATGAAGATTGTAGTTGAACTCATATTCAATTGTGTGTAATATTACATTGTTAATATGTTATTCATAATTTTTAAATAAGTATAGGTATGACTTGAATCTATTTGAAAACATAAGATAGTCCTATTGAATACATGATAATCCTAATGAACCTAGGTCAGTCCTAACAAACCTAAGACAATTTTAGTGAATGTATGATAGTCCTAATGAACGTAGGATAATCCTAATAAATGTAAGACATACACAATGAACCTAGGACGATCCTAATGAACCTAGTAGAATCATAATCAACCTAGGACAATCCTAATGAACATAGGGCTATTCTGATGAACCTAGGACAATCCTAATAAACCTAGGACAATGCAAATCAACCTAGGACAATGCAAATCAACCTAGGACAATGCAAGAAAAAATAACTACAACAAAGACTACATAGTGTAAGTAGAACAAGGATACTCTAATTTTAAGAATATTGTATTTGAAACAAAAAATGAAGATAAGTCAAGAAGCAAAGGAAGTTGAAAAAGCAAAGAGTGTTAGGGTGATCATAGACTAAGTAATTTGTTTAGTTATAGACTTAGTAATCTATTTGATAACTTAACAAAAGTTGAGAAAGAGCAAAGGAAGTAGAACACAATCCAATTTTGAGTACTTGTAACCATGCACTTATTGCATCAACAATTTAAGCCAGGTTGACCAAATTTAAGTAAAGTTGACAAAATTTGATTATTGTTCAAGTTTGACCTAGTCTTTGATTTGTATAACCCTTTCTAAGGGGAAACTAAGGAGACATTACACATACCATTTGGGTTATAAAAGACATATGAGACTAGGAAATCAAACATGATTTCATTATTTTCTTACAAGTATAACAAATTTTTAAATTGTCTATTAATGTAGCAAGTGATTCCAATAGAAAGATATAAGTACTGCTGCAACTTTAGGGTCCTCATACATACATCGCTTGGGGTTAAGTAAACTATGAGAACATTTTAAACCATTTAAGCTACTTATTTACAAATAAAATATTTATATAAATTGATCTCCATAAGGCTATGAGGATAATTTTGTTGCATAATATTGATGACATAAATCTCTATGAGTTTTCCATGGAATTATTTGATTTTTAGTAGTGTCAACATTTGTTAGCATTGCTTCCAATATTGAGGCAAGGGATAGGTGATGTTGGTTTGATGTTCAACCCCTCAATTTTGAAACTAATTTAGAAATTGCAACTTTGTTTTGTTCTAGATGCCCTAACAAATCCTCTTTGGCTTTGTCCAAGGTTTGTTGGAAGGGTTGGAGGAGGGTCAGGCATCTTATGGTTTTCCTTTGGCATTTCATCATTCAAATTTGGTTGTAGCCTAGAGTATATAATTTCTTATTAAATTTAAAAAAAAATTAAATTGATAAAAAGCAATCCGTTTTTTGAAATGCAAACAAAATTTAACTCTAATGCACAAAAAAAGATCACTTACCTCTTCTATGACATGGCATTGTGAAATTAGTTTTTAAATGTCCAAACCATGCATACATGTTTTGCTGGGTTGAGGGTGAGAAAAGATTTACATAAAATACAGGCCATAGATGTACAAAATGGGCAAGGTTTTATTTTTTATCTTTACGCTAGCTTACATACATATGCTTATTAAGAAAAAAATATACATGTTTTTTATTCAAATAACATGTCATGTTATGGCTTGTAAAATTTGAACCATAACACAAACATGCTATTTGAATTTCTTAATAACACGAACATGTTTTCCTCATTTTTGGGCATTTGGGCACTTTTTTGTGCCCCATATTGGGCACATGTTGCTACCCTTAAAATGTTACCTTTTCATAAAATTTTAAAATTTTATTTAGTGGAAACTTAGCTGACAATTATGTGACTTTTTACTAATTTATAGAGTGGAAAAATCATGAAAAACAAAAAATTGAGCATTTTCCCTCTAGTTTATTTGAAAAAAAATAATCAAATTTGGATGAATGGATGAGAAGAAAAAACCAAAAATATTATACATATGTAAGTTTTTAGCCAAAAAAAAGGAAGACAATTGAAAAATAAATTAAAAATAAAGAGAAAGTTGTGTCATCAATAAGCTACGAGAGGGTTTGATGTAATTATGGTATTTTTTAACTCAACATTGAAAGACATGCAAAATTGTCAGGGAGCACACACAAGAGTTAGTCAATTTCTTATAATTTATGGAAAACACATCTTTGGGTGTTGACATGCAAGTCCAATCATTTAAAGATGCCAAAGGAAAATCCAACCCTAAGGGTTAGAAATACAGAAGGCAACTACAAATGTTCATGTTATAATATGCTAATGTTATAATATGAGCATGCTATAGTGCAAGCACATGCCCATGTTATGTCTATCATAAAATAAAGATAAATAGTCTCCTTCTATCTATATATTTCCCCTCCCTCCATCCGCCCCACCCCTTTTATCTCTTCACTCATTTACAACCAACTCTAATGGTAAATAGTCATTATACTTATTTACCAGGCAATATTACTCTCTAGACCCCCATTAGGAAATAGGATCCAAACACAACTAAAACAAAACCTCTGAATCAGGAAGAGGGAGAGGATACATTATCACCTCTCTCTCTCTATGAATCTCTATCTCTCCCCCCTATCTCTTTCTCTTCATTTTCTCATTATGGTGATCAAAGTGGTGGACAAGCCCCTCCATACCCCTCATTAGGAACTAGTTGTTAGGATTAACGAGTGTCCCAAAGATAATGAGAAGGGCGGTGAATCAGTATCTAATCGGTTTAGAGAATATTTAACCTTATTAAGTATTTTGCATTCCAAAACAGTGTACCAATAAACAAGAATTAATGCAGTAAAGAGGAACAATAAAGACAACATAGAAAACACACCATAAAACAAGATGTTTAATGAGGAAACCCGGTGTGGGAAAAACCTCGGTGGGATTTGTGACCCACAATATTCACTCATTGGCCAATGAATGGATATTACTTACAATGTGATGCTTGCACATGCAGGAAGGCCAACTGCCGAGAGCTCACTGCTCAATCTACAAAATGGAAGTCTCACTAACTTACTAAATGGATTATGAGAATCCAATATAATGTACTGCTACAATTCAACATCTGCTATGCCAGGTTCAGTACCGGTTTAAGCTCATACTATAACCATAAACCTTATACAAAATCTGCCTTAATATTCACTCATCACTTCTACCATATCCATCATATGTCCATCTCAAAATGATTTACAAGATTTCATACATATATGAGTCTATTACAATATGCCATGTCATCTTTACAAAAAGATATTTACAATTAAATACAATAAACAAAAGTTTGTTCCTGTCGGCTGGAGTGCCGGTATGTATTGTTGCCGTTGCAGGTGAAGAGTCTGTCGATGCCGGTGCTTGCTGGTGGTTTACCAAATGAATGCCGGGTGGCTGCTTGAAGGTTGCCAGTAGGTTGCCATCAATGACAACACCATGATTTCTCACTAGAGTGTAGAATGCCAACAATCTCCCCCTTTGGCATTGATGGCAACACTCATGAGAAAAATCCAAAAAGTGAGGTCCAAAAATTTACCAAAAATGTGTGCTCCCCCTGAGTAGATGATCTCCTCTGATTAGCCATTTTTCTCTGTCCACTACTCCCCCTTTGACATCAATGACAAAGGTTGTCAAAAATTGTCAAATGAGTGCAGAATTTCACCTTGAAGTTTGTAACTGGTTGGTTACAATCTAAAATATGTCGGCCAAAACCAAGTTTAAACTCTGTATGAATCTGTTGTTGTGCTTCATGGTTGCCTCAGTTCTTTGGATTGTACTGGTGAGATGATGCATATGCTCCTCCAGTGACTTTTTCCCTTGAATTAATGCCTTAGAGATCTCTTTCCTCAAAGAGATAATGTTGTCTAATTTAGGATTGAGTTTGTGCTTAAGCTCTCTGGCATTTGCCTTGATCCTTTCTTTCTCTTTCTCTAATTTCTCCATTTTTGAGGTTATGATAGAAATAATATATCCTATATGAGTCCTTGAGGATCAATGATTTTTTTTGTAGATCCATTAAAATTTAGTTTAGTGAAACATGGAGGAGGGGGTTCCATTTTATGTGTTTCTTGTTTTCATTAAAGGGAACATGTTTAAGAGGCTTCTCTTGAATGGGAGTGTAATTTGTTTCCACTCCTTTACAAGATTAGAATCCCATGAAGTGAAAAGGGATATAAGACTTTTTTTTCTTGGTGGTAACTGCTTTAACATTTTCTGAAATGGAAGCTTCAATCCATTGAATTACTTTTTCAACCAATTGAGAGTGCCCTCTAAAAATCCTCTTATTTCTTTCCCATCATAGACTCCAAATCAAAATCAGATGAGATACTTTTGAAATGATAGCATAAAATAATTCTTGGTGAAGCAAAGGCCAACTTTCAAGCACATCCTTGAGAGAATTTGGAAGTGGGGCCGACCGATTTAATTTTTCATTAACCACCCCAACAATTTTGAGAGAATTGACAATGTAGGAGGAGATGATTAGATGACTCTACTTCAAAATTGCACATTACACAATTGAACTCATAGGTGATTCCTAATTGAGGAAGGCAAGTGCTAGTAAAGATTATTTGTTTCAAAGCAAGCCACGTGAAGACCCCTACCTTTGGGAGAACAACCTCATTCTAATAGAATGCAAACTCTCTTGAAGAATTTGATGCTCCTTGGAATCTTAGATACTCACACCCCTTTTTAACATTATATGAACCTGTATTTGATGCAACCCAAATCAAGAAATCTAACTTCAAATTTAAATGCATATCCCTCTAGAGCAATTCTAAGAGGAGATCCTTTTGATCATTAGGAAATGGGGGTTTTGTAAATATTTTCATTTGGATTGAGTAAGATTATTTGGTTGGTGTTGGTCAATGTAGTCTTTGACTTTCATTCTCCAGTAATTTTGAAGGACTTCTTTAGCTTGTGATAATTATTGAATATTTGCTAAAGGTGGCTGGTCATTCCATGAGTCTTCTCAAAACATAACTTTGCTACCATCCTGAATGATCCAAGTCAAAACGGGTAAAAATCATTTCTCTACAACTTTGACATGAAATTCCACATTTTTGATCCTTGAGGTGGACTTGCAACTATGAAATTTTTCCTAGATCATTCATATCAAGATGTTTTGCTTGAATTATTTTTTCCCATTTTGAAGGTTTTAAACACATATTCCAAATCAATTTTTCTCCAAGTGCTAAATTTCAAGCCTCTAGATTATGTATTCCTGATCTGCCATTTGACTTTGAATGCAAAGGTTTTTCCAGGAGACTAAAGGTATTTTATGCTGGTATCCATGTTTCCTTTTCACAAAAAAATCCTTATTTTTTTCTCTCTATATTTGATAGAATTCCCCTAGGTATTTGAAGCATTAACATAATATATTTTGGTATTGTTGAAAGCACTAATTTGATCATAAATTTTTTTCCTGCAAAGGAAAGTCATTTTCTTTACTAGGAGGAGACTTTCTTTTGAATATAAGAGGAAATTGTAGATCAGTAAGAACTCTTATTTACCCTAGCAAAGAATGAGATTCTAAGGTATATTACATGGTATAAAATCTAGTTTAAAGCCTAGATATTTCTATAATCTACTACTGATTAAAAATTGAGTATTTAAAAAGAACACCTTGGATTTATGAGATTTTTTTTTTCAGACCTATTATAGCGCAACATTTGTCAAGAGTTGATTTGATTCTCTTTACATCTTAGATTTTTGCATTCCCAAACAACATTATATCATCTGCAAATAGAATGTGTGTTGTTGATAATTGTGAATTTGGAATAGGTATTCCTTTCCTCTTCAAGTTTGAGTGTTGGAACTTCATATATCTACTGAGACCTTCTGCAAGAATAATAAAAAGGAATGGGGACAAAAGGTTTCCTTGGCACACTCCTTATGTTGAGTAAAATAAATCACATGGTTTTCCATTCACTAGTATTGAGAATTTTTCCCCTAAGATGCAAGATAGGATCCATTTACACCATTTATTTGTAAATCCAAATTTAATAAGAACTTTGTGAAGAAAACCCCAATTAACTCTATCGTCTACCTTCATCATATCTAATTTGATTATCATTGTAGAGATGTTGTTTGTGTGAGCTATGTGGAGCATCTCATGTTATCTTAGAGATCTTTTTGATTGAAATAATTTAAGCTAATTTTAAAGATATAGCCTTAGTGAAGAATTTGCAAATGGTATTGCAAAGAGAGATTGGCCAATATGTTGCAAAACAAGGTGGATTAAATCCTTTGATAATTAGAGAAATGAAGATTGTGTTGAATTGTTTTAACATGAAGCCATTCCTTCTAGATTCTTCTAATGCCCTCTAGATGTTTATTTCCACAATATCCCATCAATCGTGAAAAATAAGGCGGGAAAGCCACCTAGTTCTGGTGCTTTTTTTGTATGAAGAGAAAAACCATATTTCTAACCTCCTCCAAAGAAAAGGGTTTGAGAATATTATGATTATCTTCTTCAAGGACCGACTATGGTATACAACCCAATACCTCATTTACTACAAATTATTTATCTAAGTCCAGATTACTATGGGGGCAACAAGTTTGAAAAGAAGTGTATTGCTTCTTCTTGGATTTTACCTTCCTCTATAATTTGATTGCCTTTTGAAGTCTTAATCTGAAAAACAACATTGCTGTGATTTTTAGTTTTTGTAGATAAATGAAGAAATTTGTATTTCTATCCCCATGTTTTAACCATAACTCTCTAGACTTTTGACACTAGTAAGTCTCCTCTCTGGAAAGAATCTCCTTGAGCTCTATTTTTAATGATTTTGGTAGATCATATGATGATTGAAGTGATCCCATTATAAATAATCCCCTCATTGATTATGTAAATTTTTTGTTTAATATTTGACCTTATCTTTTAAAATGTTTTTGAAATGAGTCCTATTTATTCCTTAATGAAGCTCATTTTTTTTATAAAGTTGAATTATTATGAAACTTGGAGTGAAAGGGACATTCACCCACCACTATTTTTAGAGTGGCAAAAATGTTGGTTCTCTAAGCCACATTTGTTCAAACTTGAAATTGGATTAGATTTTCTCTCAACCAATAAATCTAAATAAGAGATTTGAAAGGGGTAATGGTTTGAACCTATAAATGGAATTATCTTTGAGGAACAATCACCATTTTGAAGAATCTAGTTGAGATTATGAAAAAATCTATCAAGTCTCTCTGGAATATAAAAAATATCCTTTCTCTTGTTTGTCCATACTACCTTACCATTTGAAGGTAAGCAAACATATAATCTATTAATATTCACAAAATAATTAAACTCTTTAATAATGTTTTTTGGTGGGATAATACCTCCTTGTTTGTCTTGTAGGGATACAATTTTATTTAAGTCCCCTCCTACAAAAAAAATGTCATTTTGAATTTGGTCAAGCACCATCGATAATGAGTCGCATAAATTGTTTTTGTTAGTTGTAGATGATGGACCATATACATTAATAACCATAAATGTGTGATCAAAGTGTGTTACTATATTAGCATCTAGTTATAACTTGAGATTATTGAGGTTACTTGCATTTTTTATGTTTTTCATAGAATAGCTAATGATCCCAAAGCTCCCATTGAGGGAACTATTAAATATTGTTGGTATTTCCAACCTTTGAAATTTGTCTGTCCTTGAGACATGGGTATGTGCACAAAGATGGTGGTCTGAAAAGTGGACACCATCCAAAAAAACCATGGAAAAACAAGCAGTGCGTACGTGGTTATAAAATTTGAAATCACCGCGTACGCGCTCAGATCCGTTGTTCCCGAGCCTAGAAAAGGTAGCGCATACACGCTGCTTTTAGGAAAAGGAGTGCATACATGCTACCTTTAGGAAAATGAGAGTATATGCAGTACTTATAGGAAAATGAGTGCGTATGCACTACTAAGCCCTAAAGGACCACGTACGCGGTACCTATCAAAAAAAGTTAAAAAAAAAATAGGGTCTTATTTTCTCGTGACAGTCACGTTCTTTCCCCATTTTCTTCACCAAACTGCGAACGAGGTGCCTCATTTCTCCTCCAAACCGTGAACGGGGTGCCTCATTTCTTGTTCGGACTCTATGGATCAAGGTTAGATTTTGTTAAATTTTGTCTTTCTTTCCCATTCAATTTTTTTTACGTTTTGAATTTAATTTCATTAATTTTGATTAGGTTTTTTCATTTTTTGTTTCAAAAACCATATTATTATAATCCACAACAAGAACAACAAAATGCACCTCCTGAAAACCCATAAGATACACCCCCAATTCCTCCTTTTGACCGCACACCTGAAACACATGAGCAATTAATTAATCAATTAGGGCAAAATACGTCTAAAATCAATAGACTGATAGATAAATTGAAAACATCCAAACTTGAGCATCATAAATCCCTCGCCATTAGCCTAGAAACATTAGCTATTAGTGCCATAGCCATTTCCACACAAATTACAAAATAGGGAAAATTTTAGGGATAGGTGTCATCAATACTATGCTGACGGGTTATCATACAAGGGAGTCAAAAACAAAAATATTTGTAAACAACAAATATGTGCCCTTTTTGTTGATCCTAAAACTGGCCATTCATTACTTCTTAATGCAAAGAGGTTTCCCATACATTGGTGTACCAATGTGTAGATGAAGAATATTTTTTATCAGAGGTGGTGGATGGTCTTTGATGATCCACCTTGTAATAATTATGAGGTGCCATTGTATTTTTTGAGAAAAGTATACTGTGAGTTTGTGCTCAATGTGCGACCAAACTATTTTGACATGAGAGAGTTCTATGGTAGAGGTGGCGGCTCTGCCCAAGATAGACCTGGAGCCCATAGGCGAGTAGCCCTGGAGAGTCGTCGCCCCCTAATACCCAAACCCAAGGTGCATTAGGCTATCCCAGTAGAGATGAAAGAGTCGATGGAGCTACAGACTCTTCAGATGGCTACAATATTGACTGGTGCCATCATCCAGCATGGGATGTCGTTAGCACACCCTATTGTACTGGATGATGAGCCATTAGTTTCTCCAGGTGGCAACACCGAGCCCATTCAACATATGTGTGTCAGTTTCTCAGGGATAGATGGTGCAACCGGTGCAGATGGATCCACATCTCATCCGTGCACAATTTGTGGGAGTAGATGTCAAGCCCGCACCATTGAGGATTTTGCGCTGACAGATGAGTTGATGGACATGGTGTTTGCCCATCAACGACAGACATAGGTGTGTTGATTTGAATTCATAGCATTTTATTTATTAGTCACTTTAAATTTGTAATTACATAAATGAATTTTCATTTATACATCAATTTAAATTGAGACAAATAATATGCATTTAAGGATGCAACAACGACATCCCATACTCCTCCCCTAGTTACTATAGCTGCAACTTCGATGCTTGAGGTATAAATTTTGTAACATGTTAAAATAGAATAGTACACTTTGAATTCAAAAATATTACAAGATTTACTAACTATCTGTAATGCTTGGTCCAATTTTTGGTTTGTAGGTGTTGACAGGGGACCAAATGTCCCAGATTGATGACATCACGCTCTAATCGATCGATTTTGGCCTACAAGGCTATACTGTATCATATTTTGTACAACCCTTTTTATGTATTGTTTTGATGGAATATGCAAGTCATTTCATTATAGATTTTTTAAATTATGTTTAATACATTATCTGTACTAATATCTCATGTTAATTTTGTTTTTTTAGGGTACCCCCTCCATGTCTAGGCCTCATCCTAAGAAAAAGAATTCCTCGAAGATACCAAAACGTGGGAAGAAGGTAATTGAACACATTTTTAGTTCTACAATTGTTTGAAAATGTTGAAATCAAGTATTAGTTGGGGTTTGTAGATTGATTAGTGTTTTTTATCTATTTTACATGTACATCGACCATTGAGCTATGTGGATTTGTTGAATGTACTTGATTCGCCCGTGGATCAAGAGAGGGCGGAGGTATGCATCTCTTTACTTTATTTTCTTGATTTCATGATTATATGCATGCGTACATGTGAAATTGTGATATATTACAATCTTATAATTTTTTCATACATGAAATATCCATAGCTGTTTCATCAATGGCGAGCCCTCCTCCGTGCACTAGAGAATCATCTCAGGATCCAGTACACTTTTTTTTGATATATTACATTAATTGTTTTTTACCTACAATACTTATCATTATATTAATTGTATTTAATCTTTGATCATTTTTTGTATAGGTGATAGCGACAGTTTCTCCATCGATGGTGAGCCATCCTCAGTCCATTGGAGAATAATCTCAGGCACGAGTACATCATTGTTCTCTATATTATAGCTTTTAAGTGTTTTTGATATATTTATGTAAGTACATTGTATTAATTGTACATTTAATCTACAATAGACCCCTTTGCGGTACGGCCATAACGTGGATCCTGATGAATAATGATGAACAATAGATACCCCAACCGGTACTGAGAGGGGGGGGGGTGAATCAGTACAGACAAAAACTTTCTCAACAACTTATCTAGTTAAAGCAATACCAACTGGTTGTCACCATTACTGAACTTAACCATAGTAGTATCGGTTAAACACAGTAAGACATCAAACACCATAAACTGATAAGTCTAAACACTTCAAATACAATCAATACTTGATATCAACTTCACCCATAAACATATGCATGTGGTATACTAGTAATACCATAATCTATTAACTTTGCATGCATAATCATTCAACCAAGTAATACGTAATCATCACATGAAAAATACATAACACATAACACATAACACATAACATAGATTTTTCATGTGGAAACCCAAATGGGAAAAACCACGGTGGGGATGAATACCCACAAGGTTGTTTTTGAACTCTTTTGAAGCTCGCCCTATTAGGAGCCTAGTCCGGTTAAAGACTTCACAATAAGGTTCTGTTAGGAATCGATCCTGTTAGAGATCACCCGGTTAAGGGATGGCTATATACCCTGTTAAAGGTTGAAACCCTGCTAGAGGTTACCTCACTAGAGAATTTGAAGAACTCAATGATATTGAGTCACCTTGTTAAAGGTTTTACAATAAGCGTGTTAAAACTACCCAGTAAAGGGATTTTCCAACTGTTGAAATGATTAAAAGACAATAGGTAAAACTTTTGATCTGATAACAACACTACATGCCAAGGCAGATCCTTTTCATTTCCTCTACTTTGCAATCACACTCTGCAGTTTTCCTCTTACTGGTCTGGCAAGTATCTCATCACTCGGATACACACAACATTTGCCAACAACTTACAATAACAAACATCATCAACCTTATAGACATCAGTTAGGTCGGTAGCATAAACCCTAAACCCTAAGCATCTTAGGTTTACAACATAGATGGTCCAATCCTGACCGTCCAAACACATTGCATAGAGTATTACAATTTCAAATAGATCACAAGACAATCTGCATCGTTCATTTTTCACCGCACATGGGAATTAGTAACCCATCACTCTCTCTTCTCATACTGCCAAGAAGAATGATCATTCTCGAGGTAGACATTTAATGCAATCGATCTTCTCATGCAAGATCCTCAAGGAAATCCTTCATGCACACAAGGTTGACTTGCCACCTCGATCTCATTCACATCTCTTAGGTAACTCATCATAGAGTATCACCGGTTGCATCACATAAGCGAGATTGCCAAATCGATAACCCTAGAGCTGAGACTACCAACCGATTAGTCACACTTAGTGAAACCTTGACACCGGTTTACTGCATCTCTTCCTACCTCTTCATACCGGCTCACTTGAACTTATTGACATCAATGACAACATACATTATCATCATATCAATATGCCGGTTCATCATATGCCAATGATATCCAACAATCTCCCCCTTTTGCATTGATGGTAATACTCAGTGTAACATTGCAACTGTAGACATCATAGACCAGTGTATCTTCATCATCAGATATCTTCTCCTCCATACGTCATAGATCTTCTCCTTCGTACATCATATATCTTCTCCCCCTTTGACAACAATGCCAAAGTGGAGGCACAAGCTTCCAAAATCTACTATGCTGCTCCCCCTAAGGAGTAGCATCCTTCAACACATCAATCCTGAAGAATTTGTCACTGTAGTACTTGACTGATGCAGACCACACAACTTTAATTGATTTCATGAAGGGGCAGAACCCCTAATTCACCTCTCAAAAAGGTAAATGTGGTCTTCGGTAAGGGCTTAGTGAATATGTCTGGTAGCTACTCCTTACTGGAAACATGTTGTAGTACAACCTCCTTATTCTGAACTTTCTCTCTCAAGAAGTGATATTTATGCTCAATGTGCTTAGTTCTAGCATGCAATACCAGATTCTTGGAAATATTTATTGCACTTGGGTTATCACAAAATATATTCACCTATTCAGATACAGGTACTTTGAAACCTTCCAATACATGCTTCATCGAAATTGCTTGAGTGTAGTTCATAAATGCTGCCACATATTCTGCTTCAGCTGTAGATTGGGAAATACAACTATGCTTCTTACTTGTCCATGATACTAATCTTCCTCCAAGAAAGAACGCTCTACCAGTTGTGCTCTTCCGGTTGTCCACATTACCTCCCCAATCGGCATCGGTATATACCTTGAGATTATAGTCACCATTATATGGATACCACAATCCATAATCAATTGTTCCTTTTAGATATCTAAGAATCCTTTTGACAACTACCACGTGGGATTCTCTTGGACATTTATGAAAATGAGCTACTATGCCTACTGCATGAGCAATATTTGGTCTGCTGTGCACCACATAGTACAACTTACCGATCATTGACAGGTACTCCTTCTCATTCAGTAGTGCTGAATCATCTTCCTTAGTCAATTTACAACTAGTCACCATTGATGTACCAACCGGTTTGCTTTCCTCGATGCCAAAAGTCTTCAATACCTCTTTGACATACTTGGACTGGGTAATAAAGATACCCTCTTTCATCTACTGAATGTGTAAAGCAATGAGGAAATTTATCTCTCCTATCAAAGACATCTCAAACTCTTTCTTCATTTCATCTGCAAACGCATGACTCATTTTATCATCTCCTCCAAAGATTATGTCATCCACAAACACTTCACAGATCAGAATCTGATCACCTTCTGATTTCAAGTAGATGTTTCTATCTTCACTTGTTCTCTAAAATCCAATCTTCACAAGATGAGAGTGTAGTCTTTCATACCATGCCCTAGGTGCCTGTTTCAGTCCATATAGGGCTTTGTGTAACCTGCACACCATGTCACTATCTTCTGATAAGGCAAACCCTTCTGGTTGCACTATATACACTTCCTCTTCTAAGATTCCATTTAGAAAAGTAGAATTCACATCCATCTGATAAACCTTAAATCCCTTAAATGCTGCAAATGCAAGTAGCATTCAAACACCTTCTAGTCTAGCCACAGGAGCAAAGGTTCTCCATATTCTTCTCCCTCCTCCTGAGCGTATCCCTTGCATACAAGCCTAACCTTGTTTCTTACAACTGTGCCTTCTTCATTCAACTTATTCCTGTAGACCCATTTGGTACCTATGACTTTTTTATGTTCTGGTTTGGGCACCAAAGACCATGTTGCATTCTTTTCTATCTAGTCTAGCTCCTCTTCCACTGCTTTAATCCAGTCTTCATCTGTAAGAGCTTCTCTGGAAGCCTTGGGTTCAAATTCATAATTCATGCAAAAGTTATCCTTCACTTTTCTTCTTGTGAGTATCCATGCTTCTTTATCTCCTATGATTTGCTTTGGATCATGATGCAACTTCACATATCTAGGAATGACTCTAGCTTGATCTGCTAGCTTTTCTTCTTCTTCTTGTCTTACTGTAGCTTCTACCGGTACAGGAACACTGAGATCTTTACAAGTTTCCTTCTTAACTGGTTCCCAAAAGGCTATACTCGGTTCATCTTCCAATTCTTTGCTGCATGTTTCCTCAGGGGATTCATCAACCCTGACATCGATACTTGCAACAATTTTCTAAGTTCTATTGTTGTAGCACTTGAGAGCTTTGCTCTTAGTGGAATACCCAGAAATATTCCTTCATCACATTTTGCATCAATTTTGCTCAAATGCTCACCTCTCTTGATATAGCACTTACTACCAAACACTTTAAAGTAACTCACAGTGGGAGTTTTCCCAGTCCAATACTCATAAGGAGTTTTATCTTTGCCTTTCTTGATGAGTACCCGGTTCATAGTATAGATTGTAGTGCTCACCGCTTCTCTCCAAAAGGTGTGAGCAACTTTTCCTTGGATCAACATTGTTTTAGCCGCTTCAACTATAGTCCTATTGTTTCTTTTTGCTATGCTATTCTGTTGTGGTGTCCTTGGGGAAGACAACTGCCTCTTGATACTGTCATCTTCACAGTACTTATTGAATTCATCAAAAGTGAATTCTCCTCCTTGATTAGTTCTTAGGCATTTTATATTTTTACCACTTTCTTTCTCTACTAATGCTTTGAAAGATTTGAACTTTCCAAATGCACAAGATCAAGTAAATTTTCAGCTGAGAAAGACTTACCTTTAAAAGTTGAGGAAGACATCTTCCCAAGTTGACATTCTCTGCACAAAGAATTCTCAGGTTTGTTCAGCAAAGGTAATCCTCTTACCGCCTTGATCTTACCAACTTTAACAATGTTGTCAAAGTTCATATGACAGAGTCTCCTATGCCATATCCAACTATCATCAAACTTAGCCATTAGACACCGACTTATCTTGGCATTCAACTAAAATAGGTTACCTCTGGTCTGCTTACTGGTGGCAATAAGTTCACCACTCTTCCCAATTATACTACAGACTCCACCTTTGAACTCCAGAACTAGTCCTTTGTCATTCAACTGAGCAACACTCAACATGTTATGCTTAAGACCTTCTACCCAGTAGATATCATCTGCACTGCTCTTTCCATTCAGTGAGATGGATCCTTTACCTTTCACCAAGCATGGTGCATCATTGCCAAATCTGACAACACCTCCATCATATTCCTCCAGAGACATAAACTTTCTCCAATCACCAGTCATGTGGTGAGAACAACCACTATCAATTATCCACTCATTAGAGTTGTCAATGTGAGAGACAAGAGCTTTTTTGTCAGACACTTCTTCCTTTACTTCTACAAACACTATGTCTTCATTTTCATCATCCTCAGATTCTTCATCAGTGACACCTTCATCCACAACAACTAGACAATTTCTTTTATTTCCTCCTTTATACTTTCTAAACCTCTCTGGTTTATCCTTATTGTCATTGTTAGGGCAATTAACAACTATATGTCCTATCTTGTTGCAAGAAAAACATTTTAAAGGAAGTTTACCTCTATATTTTCCAGTTCCCCTCAGAAGTCTTTTAGCAAGAAGAGATTCAAACTCCATTAGAATATCTTCATCATCCATATCTCTGCATTGTCTGGATTCATAAATGGTACTAGTATCTTTTCCTTTTTTGGATGGTACAATAGATGCTCTAAAGGCTGACTCAGTCTTCTGAAAACTTCCATCATAGCTATTCAACTCATATGCAGTTAACTTTGCAATGATAGAATCTAAGGATACCTTGGTTTTATTAATAGACCTTAGTTCTTGGATAGCAGCAACTCTAATTGCATAGATTGGTAACAATGATCTAAGGAATTTACTAACAATAGTGGTGTCATCAATAGTTCCACCAACGCTTTTGATATAACCAACCACAATCTTAATCCTAATGCCATATTACTGAATGGTCTCACCTTCAACCATTCTCATATCCTCAAATTTACCTCTAAGGATTTCTACCTTAGCTTGCTTTACATGCTCATCACCACCATAGATGTTTTCTAGTGCATCCCATACATCCTTAGGTGTGTCCTTGTCTTGTACATAAATAAACTCAATATTTGACAGGCTGCTGACAAGGGCTTCCATGAATTGCCCATTTTCCTAGATCTCTCTCTTCTGATCATCAGTCAGAGTGCCAGTGGGAGTCACATAGGCATTCTCAACATAGCTCCAGTTTTGAGCACCCATATTCTTGATGTAAATCTTCATTCTGTCCTTCCATATCTTAAAGTTGTCTCTATTGAACTTAGGACCTTCCCTCTTCATCATTACAACATGATCTTTTACCTCAAGCGGTTAAGCTTATATCACCGAGGACCTAGAGTTGCTCTGATACCAATTGATGAATAATGATGAACAACAGATACCCCAACCGGTATTGAGAGGGGGGGGGGGTGAATCAGTATAGGCAAAAACTTTCTCAACAACTTATCTAGTTAAAGCAATACCAGCTGGTTGTCACCATTACTGAACTTAACCACAATAGTATCGGTTAAACACAGTAAGACATCAAACACCATAAACTGAGAAGTCTGAACACTTCAAATACAATCAATACTTGATATCAACTTCACCCATAAACATATGCATGTGGTATACTAGTAATACCATAATCTATTAACTTTGCATCCATAATCATTCAACCAAGTAATACATAATCATCACATGAAAAATGCATAACACATAACACACATATTTTTCACGTGGAAACCCAAATGCGAAAAACCATGGTGGGGATGAATACCCACAAGCTTGTTTTTGAACTCTTTTGAAGCTAACCCTGTTAGGAGCCTAGTCTGGTTAAAGACTTTACAATAAGGTTTTGTTAGGAACCGATCCTGTTAGAGATCACCCGATTAAGGGATGGCTATATACCCTGTTAAAGGTTGAAACCCTGTTAGAGGTTACCTCGCTAGAGGATTTGAAGAACTCAATGATATTGAGTCACCTTGTTAAAGGTTTTACAATAAGCGTGTTAAAACTACCCGGTAAAGGGATTTTCCAACTATTGAAATGATTAGAAGACAACAGGTAAAACTTTTGATCTGATAACAACACTACATACCAAGGCAGATCCTTTTAATTTCCTCTACTCTGCAATCACACTCTGCAGTTTTCCTCTTACTGGTCTAGCAAATATCTCATCACTCAGATACACACAACATTTGCCAACTACTTACAATAACAAACATCATCGACCTTATAGACATCAATTAGGTCGGTAGCATAAACCCTAAACCCTAAGCATCTTAGGTTTACAACACAGGCGGTCCAATCCTAACCGTCCAAACACATTGCATAGAGTGTTACAATTTCAAATAGATCACAAGATAATTTGCATCGTTCATTATTCACCGCACATGGGAATCAGTAACCCATCATGCTCTCTTCTCATACTGCCAAGAAGAATGATCATTCTCGAGGTAGACATTTAATGCAATCGATCTTCTCATGCAAGATCCTCAAGGAAATCCTTCACATGCACAAGGCTAATGTGGCACCTCGATCTCATTCACATCTCTTAGCTAACTCATCACAGAGTATCACCGAGTGAATCACACAACCGAGATTGCGAAACCGATAACCCTAGAGTTGCGACTACCAACCGGTAGTCACACTTAGTGAAACCCTAACACCGGTTCACTGCATCTCTTCCTACCTCTTCATACCGGTTCACTTAAACTTATTGACATCAATGAAAACATACATTATCATCATATCAACATGCTGGGTCATCATATGCCAATGATATCCAACATATCCTTTTAAGTATGTCTTCAAGAAAACTCCTAAGAGTGACAAGGAGAGGAGAGAGAAGACATTAGCTCCTAGATCAGTCGATGAGGTAATCTACATTTCAATTGCAAAGGAATTATAGGTAAATTCACAGTTATGTTGTTAATTGTGAACTATTTTCTACAAAAGAATTCTAACTTGGCTTTTGAATTGTGGTTTTGCAGCTGTCTATAGAGCCGCGTATTGCATCAAAGAGGCTTGATTTTGATGACCCACCACAAGTTTAGGATCATATAGTGTTAGTTTTGGTCATAGAATGACCAATACATGTAGATATATTCTTTATTTTTATTGTATATCGATTTGGACATGGCATATGCCACATTTTTGTAATACTTGTATTGACTTGGAAGACATGCCTTTTTTTGATATATATAAATGTTGATATTCGATCCAATAAATGTGTAATGAGTTCAATATTTTGTATTCGTTGTATTTTGTGGCTGTCCTTTTATAAAGTTAATTGATCATTTGCCTATGTAATCAAGAATATGAATATAAACAACAAAAAATTATGATATAAAACAATGCAATCGTGGAATATGATTTGATTAAATTTCTAAAGTGTTGAATTAACCCTACAAAAATCCTTGTATTTAGTTCATTATTGTGTATTCGGTGTATTTGGTGGTTGCCCGTTTATAAATTTAAACAAATATTTGCCTATGTAATCAACAATATAAATATAAACAACAAAAAATGACAATATGAATATAAACAACAATATGTGTTTGGTGTGAGAGCACCCTCACGCTCGCAATGGTCAAATTTTGGTTGTCGTGTGCACAAACTGACGTTATGAGCATGTCCAGGTGGGAAAGTTTATGCTAGGCATTCCCCTCTCATGCATCCCAAAGCGTCAGAACGTCGAGAGTCATACCCTACCGACGTGATCTCTCAAGTGCCCCGAGTCCAAAAAATTATCAAACTTTGACTGACTGTTTCTTCCAATCTAGGACACATATGATTGATGCATTTAAACTCATGGGGTCACATGAGGCTCCTCTACAATGGCCTCTCTCATTTTTTGACTACTTGGAGCCATTTTCAATTGGTAGCATTTTTTTGGCTGCTGTAAAAACCGTCAGTTGCATGCAATGCAAAGTTGTAGGATTGGCTATAATTGATTTGGTTCATCGTGTGCACAAAATGACGTCACAAGCACATCTGGGTGGGTAGGTTTACGCTAGGCAAGCTCCTCTCGTGCATCCCAAAGCACTGAAACATCGAGAGTCATACCCTACTGGCGCGATCTCTCAAGTGCCCTGAGTCTAAAAAAATGTCAAACTTTGACGGACTGTTTATTCCAATCCAAGACACATATGATCAATCCGTTTGAACCCGTGGGGTTGTGTGAGGCTCTTCTACAATTTACTATCTCAGTTTTTGATGACTCAGAGCCATTTTTAATTGGTAGCATTTTTTCACCTGCTGTAAAAATTGTCAGTTGCATGCAATGCAAAGTTGCAGGATTGGCTAGAATTCATTTGGTTCATCGTGCGCACAAATAGACATCATGAGCATGTCTGGGTGGGCAAGTTTACACTAGGCATGCTTGTCTCATGCATCCCAAAGCGCCAGAACGTCGAGAGTCATACCCTACCAGCGTGATCTCTCAAGTGCCCCGAGTCCAAAAAATTGTCAAATTTTGATAGACAGTTTCTTCCAATCCAGGACACATATGATCAATCCATTTGAACCCATGGGGTCACATAAGGCTCCTCTACAATGGCCTATATTATTTTTTGACGACTTAGATCCATTTTTAATTTGTAGCATTTTTTCGCCTGCTGTAAAAACCGTCAGTTGCATGCAATGCAAAGTTGCAGGATTGGCTAGAATTGATTCGGTTCGTCGTGTGCACAAACCGATGTCACGAGCACGTCTGGGTGGGCAGGTTTACACTAGGCATTCTCCTCTTGTGCATCCCAAAGCTCCAAAACATTGAGAGTCATACCCTACTGGCACGATCTCTCAAGTTCCTTGAGTCCAAAAAATTATCAAACTTTGACGGATTGTTTCTTCCAATCCAGGACACATATGATCGATTTGTTTGAACCTGTGGGGTTGTGTGAGGCTTCTTTAAAATGGCCTATCTCAGTTTTTGATGACTCAAAGCCATTTTCAATTGGTAGCATTTTTTTGCTTGTTGCAAAAACCATTAGTTGCATGCAATGCAAAGTTGCAGGATTGGATAGAATTGATTCGATTCATCACGTGCACAAACTAACATCATGAGTGCGTCTAGGTGGGCAGGTTTATGTTAGGCATGCTCCTCTCGTGCATCCCAAAGCACCATAACATCGAGAGTCATACCCTACCTGTGCGATCTCTACTCAATCTATGACCCCTATGACCCGATAATGACTCAAATAATTCTCCATGATTATACAAGAATAAAAAATTCTCATGATTGACCTTATCATATCACATAAACTCAAAACATAGACACAAAAATTAGTCACAAAACATTGTCACATATTATTCAAAAAATTGCCTCTAAATATGGTCAAATCAACTCTTGGCTATTTGAATATACAAAAAAATGTCTTACAAATCATTTCATGGGATTTTATACAAAATTTGGCATTACAATATGTGTGATTCAGTTCATCACCATTTTAATATACAAAATTTGACATCTACATATGTACAAATCAACTCATTGTCATTTAAATATACAAAAATTATGTCCGTAAACATGTAAAAATCAGCTCATGGGCATTTATATATAAAAAAAATGAATATAGAACAATTCGTCGATGATATATACAAAATTCTCAAAATCATTTTACTTTGAATCGTAGAATCAATCAAGTGAGCCTTCAGGATCGACTCTAACCCGTATTGTGTCAAGTATTGCCTCATGGTCAGATTCATGAACTTTCCATAAAATCTTGTTATGAGCTCTACCATGATACTTCATCAAATGAATATTTGTTGCAACAACAAGCTTAGAGAAATGAAGAATATGTCTGTGTGTTTCAAAGTCCTCAAACAACCAAACATTAGAATTATTGATAGGGTATCTCCTAAGACAAGTTCTTGTCACGACAATAGACCCTATTGGGTACTCAATACCCTCTCTATCAATGATTGTGGTTGTCAATTTTATTTTTTGGCTCAACACAACAATACAAATAGTAACCCGCTCCTTCTTCATTGTTCTCTTTTGCAACAACTGCATTCACATGACCTGCATTTTATAAATTGTTAATTAATACCAAAAATAAAATATTATGTACAACAAAATGAACCAAAAAGAATACTTGCAAAAAAATTAACTCAAAAAATCACCTGAATCTACTAGGTCGAATACATGGTCAAAATCCACTGATGTTTCCATCTGGCTCAATTGTAGTGCTTTGAGAATTTGATATGTATAAATGGGAACCAACGGTCTACAAGACCATTTGTCAACCCACTCTTGTGATTCACATTCTTCCCACAAACAATACATGCATGAAGAGAAAAAACATACCATATGTCTCATATAAATTACCAGTGAACTTGAATTTGAACTCATAAATGAGTTCATGTCACTTGATCCTGCAACTGTACAACAATCTAGATAGTTATCAATGTTAGATTCAGTGATCAACCAAAAATATTTATGAACCATTGACGTACCTGGATTACCTGGACCCATCATAGACTTACACCATCACACAATTGTTTCTGCATCTATCAATTCAACACCACCTTCGTACTTCAATTCTTCTCTAGCTAGGACTCTTTTTACACATACTCTTGCACCACCATGCTTTCCCTTACCATGTCCAGCCTTAGTGAAATTCCAAAAATGTTGTACACCACTTGTCATATGCATCCTTGTCAACCAATAAAACATCCTTGCATTCTTGAATTGTCTGGTGCAATTATTTGACCATATTAAGTGTCAGTTGTATCGTATGTTCCTTTCCCTTAAACTAGCATAGAAAAATTTAAACCATCCTTATACAAATTGCTATGAATGAGTATGATCATCACTTATGTAGAAGTGATACTCTCTTACAACCTTTCTATCCTCCTCTGTGCTATCTGCTATGTGTTTAAAAATAGAAACTTGTGTAGAATGATAATACAAGATTGCACTTCATTTTGAGGTTGTAGTGTATAATTTTTAGCAAAATCAACGATAGAGACAATGGTGCCAAGAGGAAATGTGTCTACATAACTTGAATTGCTCATCTAACCATCGAGCTCTATGTGTATGCATTATGTACTCATAAGCTAGTTTCTCTTGATATTTTTTCGTAAATTCAGCTACACATATATCATTTTTCACTAGCTCACATCTCTTCAAATCTTTTCCATCTTTAACTCCATATGTGTCTATCTTGTATTTTCCAAAAGAATCCAGTTTCCTACGAATTTCACGGGTGCTCTCCAAATGTACTAAATGTCGCAAAACACCACATATAGCACAAAAACCTTCCAAACAAGGCATCTTATAATAAATGCAACCATCATGTCTATTACATAGCACACTTGAAATAAATTCTCTTACCGACTTAGGAGGTGCTTGTATATTGCATTCCTGCAAAACATCGTTAGTGTGCAAAGTAGAACAAATATGACAAAAAATATCATAGTGCATGGAAAATTAAATATGCATCCTACAACAACACGTGGTGCGTACATGATTAATCTTAATATAAAAAGGTTTTTCCATTTTAAAAAATCTTTGAGAAATTCTTATTTGAGGAAACTTTTGAAGGAATCTTTCATAATATTTAGTTTGAGTCATATCAAAATAGTGTTTGGCATGTGGCTCATGATTTGTAGACCCGATTCACCTTCTAACAACATCTCTTTGGTTGGGCGAAACTCTTGTGTTGTCATGCCAAAGTTTTTCAATTAATGTTCTTAGTGCATCAACAACAACCTTGTCTTTGCTTGGTAGTCTAGCCGAGAATACCCAAAGAGAGTTATTGCTAGGTTCCTCTATTTTTTCTCACCTCTTTAATGCTTTACTTAATGTTGTTCTACTAATGTTTAATGACTTACTTGTTTTGCTTATCAAATGATCCTTTTTTATTTTCCTGCTCATTATGGTTGATCTAATGACATGTCAAGTAGCATTAGAATCTTTAGTACATGATTTTGAACCAATAGATTAATATGCATCAAATAGATTTTTGACAATAGTTCTTTCACTGTTACTTTCAAATTATCTTAGGCCTAGAATTTTCATTGTCTCTCTAAAATTCAAATTTTTAATCATTTGAACAATTAATTGACATCTTGCGGTTTGATTTAAGTTTTCAAAATAGTTTTTCCATATTATTTTAACCATTCTCCTACAAGTTCGTTCATTCATTTTATTGGGCATTGGCTTGAATATATTCTCATCAATGTCAATTAGATACATTGGTTTCCTAAGAATGATTCTAGGAGGTGTTAACATCAGTGCATTATGTACATTCAATTCATCAAATAGAGAAGGTGTATGTTCACCATTTAATTGATTATTAAATGTGGTATCTTCTTCAATTGCATTAGGTTCATACGGTAAATCAAATGTCTCTTATTCAATTGCATGAGGTGCATTATGTTTGTTTGGTAAATCAAATTGAGATGTTGAGGATGACATACCTTCTTCTCCCATTGTTCTTATGTCATGTAATTTCTTCATACATTGCCTTTGTCTTTTCTTTTCAACCTCTCAATGTTCCATCATTCCTCGCTTGCTCTTTCCCATGGTTGATATCGATTGTCCTAAATAGAATCATATTACATATATGTGTAAACACAAGTTCATAAATAAACAAATAACCATAAACATGCATCTTATCATTATTATTTTTGAATCAAAACTATTAAACAATCACAATAATATTGACAAAACTAATAAGAACAATTCAATCATTTGAAATCATGCAAAAACAAAAAATTCACTTACTTCTATGTATAAAATAGTGATAGAAGTGCAGACACAGTTGCAGTGGGGCCTTCAATGACCTCAAAAACTTCTTTTGAGGCTGTTGAGGCTCTTGGAAAAATAAAACTATGTATAAGTACCTTGTACGCGCTATATTAATAACCGCGTGCGTGCTGTTAGTCCATAAAATCTTGGAAAGCCCAACAATATTTTTTTTTCCACTCTGTACTAATAAGTAGCACATACGCACTTCTAAGCCTTAAAAATGTTGGCAGGGCAACAAACTAATAGGCTCAGTACCCCGTACGTGCTTACAAGTAATAAGTACCACGTACTAGCTCCTATGCCTTAAAAATGTTGTGGTAGGGCAGTGAACTAATAGGTTCAGTACCTTGTATGTGCTATTTGTAGTAGAGAAAATGTGAAGGAAAAGGGAGGGAGGGAGAGAGAGAGAGGGAGAGAGAGGGTGAGGGGGGAGAGAAGGGGGGAGGGAAAGAAGAGGAGGGGAGAGAGAGGGAAGGAGGGTGAGGGAGGGAGGGAGAGAGAGGGAGAGAGAGAGAGGGAGAGGGGGGAGAGAGAGAGAGAGAGAGAGAGAGAGAGAGAGAGAGAGAGAGAGAGAGAGAGAGAGAGAGAGAGAGAGAGAGAGAGAGAGAGAGAGAGAGCAGGAGGGAGGGAGGGAGATGTCATACCCTAAAAATGGTCACCAAGGTCCTAACCAAAGACAATTAAATCAACTTTGAGCACACAATTAATTAATTCTTCAATCATCAAATGTCACATGGCAAGTGAATTATTCTATATTAATTAAATATTTATTTATTTAATTAAATCATTCCAAGTAAATCATTTTGATCTATTATCCTATTTAATTTATGAAATATCCTTGCATATTTAATTAATTAATAAATTTGTCATTTAATCATTAAAAAGAATTAATTTATCACAAAAGAGGAATTAATATGCAAAGCAAGAGTTAAATTGAAAATAAAATAAAAGAATTGAATTGAGAGAGAAATCAAACTTAAGATATTATTTTTTCTTCTAAATTGAGAACTTGAAATCAGAAAAGCAATTAAATGAATTTAATCATTCTCTAAAATTGGAACTCAAAGCTTTTGAGAAAAGAAGTTCAGTTGCATTTAAAAGACTCTTTTCTTGAATAAATCAAAGAATTACCTATTTTTATCTCAAGTGCATGGAATTAATTGAGTTATATCTCTAATGCAAACTCAAACTTCTTTTCTGAATGCATTTCAATTAAACTATAATTGGAATCTATCTCAAGGTTAATTGAATCTGATTTCTCAATTATTTCAGTTATCCTAAATTGTACTTTTTCTTGATCTCTCTTGTGATTCTCTATAAATTCAAACTTCATCTCTCATTCAAAACACCCTGGAGATTTATTATTATTATATAGTTTTTGCTCTAGAGTCATTGAAGATATTGTGCTTGCTTTTTTTTGAGATTATTGCATCTTAGTTTAATTTTTTTTTGCATATTTTATGATTGCTTGAATTCATATAGCTTATTATTCATCCATCTAGCATAATCTTGCATCCATTTAGCTTAATCTCATACTCATATAGATTAAATCCTTCATCTTGGTGTAGTCTAGTCACTAGTATTGCTTATTCAAATCTGAGAGCAATCTTAAACTCGCATCTTTTAGAAGGCAATTAGTCAATTTGTTATGGTTTTCATATTCATGCTTATATCTGTCTAACCATATATGTAATGACTTAATTGAAGTGTTGTGTCTTGCAGCTTACAAACTTATTCCACTTTTTCACACACACATTTCTGGCGCCCATCGTGGGGCTGAAGACTACATCTTTTGGCCTCAGAGACTAACTTTTTCTTTATTTTTCAGATTTTCATCCATACAATTTCTGCGAATTATCGTACGAGTTTTCCCACAGTGTCGAACGACAAACTGCAAATATCGTACGAATAAGTGATAATTGTCGTACGGTATTCTATGTTTCTGGGTTAAAAGAAAATTTCTTTCTTCAGGCTTTCTCATTCAATTTTCATCATACTAACACTGACCCTGGCTTGTTGTTCGTCTATCTGAGAAATTTTCACAACCTAATCAATTTTTGTAGAATGCTTGTCGAAGAATATGCTTGTCAAACAAAGACAATATGACTACTGATTCGTTGTCTTTGTAGGTTGCCTGAGGAGATTTGTGCAAAAATTGTGTATTCATTAAATTCATTTTTAGGCACCTAACTTGCTATCTGGTTAATGAACAAATCTATCTTTTGTGTTTTAAGAAAATTCTAAGAGGTAGGAGAGTATGCTCTTGTCTGCATAGACAATTAGAAATATAGACCCTTGAGGCATATTTTTTAAGTTTGAGATTTGTATATCTTTAGCGGGCCTGCCCTCCCGAGGAGCTAATAACTCGAAGCCATTAGGGCTGGTGAGAGGGGAATGACTAAACCCCAAGTAGTCCAACCCACTATAAAATAAACGTAATTTGATGAAAATCAAGTCAATGATAGTGCTCAGGAATAGCTCTCCTCTGTACCTTCAGGTATATTAAACCTTGGTTTTCAAGGTTGGCAGGCCTGTTAATTGAGTTTATACCTTGACGCGCCGAACAGATCCCTTACTAGTTCCAATTAAAATTAGAAGCTACTCGGTTCACCTTCGAAAGGGGGGATAATCTTTGTGCAAGAGAGAAAGTAACTCTCCCAAGATACTTGCCATTTCTTGCCCCCATTAGCGTTTGGAGTCGGCTAATACGACATTGTGAATCCATTGCGTGAGACTCAATAGCTGTATTTGCTATTGGGTGTGTACCTAAGTTTGCAAGCAAATATTTTCTTCTCTCACCAATTTCCATAGGGTTAGTGTGCTATGATTGGAGTCGTTATACATATTGTGTGTTTACTGTGTTTCCATCCCTAGAACTAAAACTGAAATACCAAAATTGGAGAAAACAATAAACAAATCAGTAGTCAAAATTCTATCCATGTCAAAAACTAGTCTATCCTTGTCAAAACTCTGTCCGTGTCAAAACTAGTCTATCCTAGTCAAAACTCTGTCTATGTCAAAAACTAGTTTATCCTTGTCAAAACTCTGTTCGTGTCAAAACTAGTCTATCTTAATCGAAACTCTATCCATGTCGCATACTAGTCTATCTCAGCTGTCCAAAAACTTAGTCCATCTTAAAACTGGTCGTCGTTAGTCATTAAAAACTCAGTCTGTCAAAAATTTTGTCTCTGTCTAGTAAACTGTCGTACAAGTCTTTTGATTTATCGTCTTGCTACGTACCTTCTGTCATACGAAAGTTCATCAGGTCTAATAGTTTGTTGTTTGAGCCTCAGTTTTGTGTCATGCAAAACCTAATAAACTGTTGTCCTGCTTAGTGAATTATCATCTGGTCTCTGATTTTGTGTTGTACGAAACACCATTGCATTCATCGGTTTGTCATCTGAGGCATACCCATCTGTCGTACGAGCCTAGACAACAACTCACACAAAATATTGCTAATATCATCTTAGAGCTATTAAATTGTCGTATGGTCCTATAAAACCTGTTGTACGAATCTCTAATTTTGTCAATCCAAAACAATCAAACTTGCCTAAAATAGTCTACAGTGAGAATAAAATTGGATATCATCATTCCGAGCATAAAAAAATCTGAATAGTGCACTTCTGCCTTAGCGTTGCACGATTTTGTCGATCATCTTTCAGCTAGTTTAATCAACCATTTATCAAACTTGAGTCACTTAAATAACGTCATACACATGATAGATCATTCCTGAAACCAAACTGAGTCTTAGTCAGTTCTCTTAAATCAAACTAGGTAACTTAGATAAACATCTTACACAGGATAGATCTTTCTTGAAACTAGACTAAATCTTAGTTGCTTCTCTCAATCAATAGTTAAACGAACAACTAGTTTTGAATTTGATCTTGACTTTTGCATCACAAACAACTTTAGGTCACATTAGTCAATAAAAATGCCTATTCAAACCAAAAGTTCTCATAAGAAAGATGCCGAGGGAAAAGGATAATCCTTTTCATATCAAAATAATCCATTTTACGTAAAGGATCCTCTCACTGATAAACCTTCATCGTCAGATGTCCCAGTTTATGATCAGTCCTTGTCTCCCACCATATCTGGAACAAAACAAGAAAAACAAGCTGCTAAACACAAAACTTATGATGATATCGGTATCCATGATACCAACACTGATTCCTCATCAAGTGAATCGGAAGCCTCTGAACCTCCAGAAACTGATATACCGAAATGTCAAAAAGATAAAGATTTCCAAAAAATGATGAAGGTTATCATGGCTAGAGAAAAAGAAGACTATTTTCTAGAACTAGAAAAGCAAGGAGCTAAACTTCCTACTTGTTATAATGTTGAGGCCCTCACCACTAAAGAGGAAGAGACACCACTAGCAATGGTAAACAAACAATTACAAGTGTTATGAACTGAGATCACAGAACTGAAAAACAAGGATAAATCACCAAAACAATATTCTCTGGACACAATATGCCCATTTCCATTTGACAAAAACATTTACATGCCTCCATTTCCTTCAAGAGTGGAGATCCCAAAATTTAACAAATATGATGGCAACTCAGATCCCAAGACCATATCAGAGAATTTTGTGCTTTATGTATGGAGTTCATGCACAAAAAAATGTATCTCATGCACCTTTTCCTGAGAAGTTTAGGGGGGAAAGCTATGGAATGGTTCTCAAGCCTACCTATGAGAATAAAAACTTTTGAAGAATTAATCCAACTATTTCTACAACAATGCTCCTATAACATTCGTCACACAGTCACTATGATAGAGATTTGCAATACCAAACGGAACATAGGAGAGCCCTTTCTCACTTTTCTCCAAAGATAGAGAAAGATGTTCTCTAGATATTAACAACCTATTCCAGATTCTGAGAAGATGGATATCCCAAAATTTGACAAATATGATGGTAACTCAGATCCCCAAGACCATATCAGAGAATTTTTTGCTTTATGTATGGAGTTCATGCATGACCAAACATATCTCATGCACCTTTTCTTGAGAAGTTTAGGAGGGAAAGCTATGGAATGGTTCTCAAGCGTACCTATGGGAATAAAAACTTTTGAAGAATTAGTCCAACTATTTCTACAATAATACTCCTATAACATTTGTCACCCAGTCACTATGATAGAGCTTTGCAATACCAAACAGAAAACATGAGAGCCCTTTCTCACTTTTCTCCAACGATGAAGAAAATTGTTCTCTAGATATTCACGACCTATTCCAGATTTTGAGAAGATGGATATCTTTGTCAACAACTTAATCCCTGAATTGAAATACTGTATCCAAATGCAAGTGCACCCTTCATTCAACAAAATGGTAGATAATGCCCTCATGATGGAAGATGTGCTTATAAAGAAAGGAGATGTCTCACTTTGGAAAGAAACACAACAAGCTTCTAGTTCCAAATAAAATAACAAATATTGGAAATATGACAAAGACAATAACAAAAATATTGTTAATGATGGAGTGGTAGACATTGTAAAAGCAAAATCAAAATCCATGACATTTAACTTGGCTAGTGGCACGCAAGCACTGAAAGCAGCTGAAACCGTAGCACAAAATCCCTTGTAGAAAGTAAAAAAATGATTTAAAGAGAAACCTTATCTCTCAAAACCGAAACGCAACTTCACTACTCAAGAGGAATCATACGAATCCTCTTTCAAAACTTTATTGGCAAACAATTTGATAACCTTACCAGACAATTCTAGGCCATATGATCCGGAAGTTAAATCAAAATGGTGGAGAGAAAATGAATACTGCGACTACCATCGAAACAAAGGTCATAACACAAACAATTGCACGAAGCTTAAACATGAGATTCAAGATCTCATTGATGCTGGCAAAATTGTTGTTGGAAATCACACAACTAATGTTGATCACAAAGCTTTCAAAGATCCCTTACCTATTTATGAACAAGGTGATTTCTCAAAGTCAAAAGGAGGTGCCAATGTTAATTACAGTTATACCAACAATGACAATGTGATCAACATGATTGAGTCTTCCCAACCTGAATATTGCAATATGATTATAATCAAAGATAAACAAAATGAATCACAAAATGTAAATGCTGTGACCCGTGCTCAAAAGAAAGTCACTCTCCGAGGAGCTAGTTCTTCAACTCTTTGATAAAATGACGTCAAACTTACCAACCTCATCAAACAAACAAAAATATACAAAATTTGATAGATCTAAACAACTAACTTCATCATCATCCTCTTGATATAGCATTGTTAAACAATTGAAAAGAACAAATGCTCAAATCTCCATCTTTGAATTGATCAAAATCTCTTCTGCTCATAAAGAGATCCTAGACAAAGCGTTGCTCACAACTAATGTCCAAAAAGATTTAGATATCGATCGGTTTCAATCTATGGTGGGTCACCTGACTTCACCTCATTATCTTACTTTCTCTGAAGAAGATGACAACTCGCTGAATCACCCACATAACTAGCCATTGCACATTGAAGCTATGATCCATAAACACTGAGTTAAACGTGTTTTGATATATGGAGGCGTTGGGTTGTATATTTATACCTATAATCTGCTTACACAACTGGGCTTTTCTGAAAATGTCATTGATTCGGCCAAGAAAATAACAATTAAAGCGTATGATGAAGAAGAAAGAACCTCTAAAGGTCTGGTACTGTTACCAATCAGAGTAGGACCTATAGAAAGGGATGTTATTTTCCAGGTGCTCGATCTTCCTCTGTCATACAACATCTTACTGGGAAGACCATGGATTCATGAAATGAAGGCAGTTCCATCTACATATCATCGGTGCTTAAAATTTCCTTATAACAGGGTTGAAGTCACTATTCTTGCTGATACAAACTCCCCTTGTAATGCATTGACAAAGAGTGATGATATCTTTGTACCTCATGATAGAGAAGCCTCTATAGCTGAAAGTTTAGAAACCTTGATGAAGGACTTAGAAAAGAAATTAAAAATCATAGATACTAGCATGGATGGATACAAGGTAGAACCAATACTTTCACTCATTTCTCTTCCTCCATTACCCAGACAATCAGGAAAACCATCAGAGGTTATGAAGCTACAAACTTCTACTCCAAATGTCATATATGACGGTCTCTTTGTACAATCCTCTACTTCCCTTGCAGATGAAATAGAAGAGGATGCTATTCTCAAATGGATTTTCAAAGAAGATAGTGAAAACAAAGATGTAAGACATGGTGATATTTCCCCGACACAGTATGGTCTAGGATATAAAATGATTCAATGCATGGGATATTCAGGTACTGGTCATCTGGGAAAAAATCAAGAAGGTATTATTGAACCCATTCATCTGCAAACAAATTCTACAAATGGCAAAGCTAGATTGGGATACAATGGAAAGACATTAGACCAAAAATATGCTTCTAAGTCTAAGTGGAAGAAAAAGACACCGCCTTCACTAACACAAGGAGTAAACACTCAACTTACTCAAGAAGAGTATGAAAAAGAACAAGAAGAAATATCAATCAAGAGAGAGGAAACAACCAATGATCAAGTTCCAATGGTATCAACTAAAACATTACAAGGAGTAGAAGTCCCAGAGGATATGAGAGAAGAGGTAGAAATAATCAAGGAATTGTTTGCACCGCTGAAAATCCCAGTCACATACACTTGTAGACAACAAGTGGATGATTCAAAAATGGACTCAAATGAGTATGAATGGGGTGCACATCATCTCTTAGATACATCTAGTACAGAAAATCCAGAATACTCCAATGATATCACAGATGAAACTCAAGAATTGACATGCTTAAAGCTACAAACAAAGATAGAAGAAATCAAACTAAAAAGATAGGTAGACTATGAACGAAAGCTGAAAGAAGGAAAGACAAAAGAAAATTCTTTACCTACTATGTCTCTCTCTAATAGGACAAAAAAAATCAGGTATGGCACTACACAAGAAGAATTAGAAGCTACAAAAACAGAACTAGTCATTAGTCCAGAAGAAGCTGAATGGAGTAGAAGACATAAATTCATAGAACCATCAAGGTTATGTCAACAAGTATGTCAGATACAAGTGATAAATGAATCAAATCACGAAGGAAATTGAAGCATCAAAGATGTAGGTATTGACACTATACATAAATTCACTCAATCACTTGAAGAAAAGTCATAAACTTCCTCTTATGACTTTGATGACTCCAACAACAATCCTATTGATGATAATACCTATTCAGCATCAAAATTTGACTCCTCTATCATGGATGTCAGGAATCTATCTACTGATCTTGTTACTATCAAACCACGCTATGTAGTCCAGTCTGGCATAGAAAATGGTGCTCCAAGTAGGTCTATTGGATTTGGTCAACTAAATATTAACGTGTACTTCAATAATCATGTTGTAACTATTCCTGGTTTTGAGACATTTACGTAAGGTAGTCTTCTAGAACTCAACTTTTTGATTTGAAGCTATGATGATAATACCGTGAACTCTCTCGAGCCTCTCCAAACTTTATCCTTGGTACATCCTGAACTAATTGACTGTAGTCTCCAAAACCAACCTATGAATGTACCTATCTTTGCTAATGACTATACGTTAGCTTACTACCTCAATGCTGTTGAACCAATGGACTCTTCCACCAGTGAACAAAGTGAGAACATGACTGAAATAGATATCAAGTATCTTAGTCACAAAAATCAAAAAAAGAAAAATAAAAGATCTGATGGCGAAAACAACATCGTGGCGGTGTTAGAATCCAAAAGAGAAAAAATAAAGGATGTACCTAAGGGTGAAAACCTCCATGAGGCACTTGAAGGTGAGATACTTGATATACTGCCAAGTCATTTTACAGGAAAGGTCTTCTATATTGATTGAACCAACTCAGCCAGCAAATATTGGGAGTCAAGAGACACCACATATCATCCACTTAGCTCAATCATTATCAGCACAAGAGTTGAAATATTTCAGCAATCTCTTCCTAGAAAAGAAGATCAACTTTGCATGTACATACTCTGATATGCCAGGTCTAGATCCCGATCTCATCATGCACCATCTTTCTATTACACTAGGAGTTAAACCAGTCAAGCAAAAACTCCGCAAGATGCACCCTCATGTGGCACTATTAGTCAAAGCAGAGCTAGAAAAACTGCTAAAAGTTGGATTTATCAGAGCTATAGACTACGCAGAGTGGATTTCAAACATTGTACTTGTATCAAAGGCAAACAGATCTATTAGGTTTTGCACTGATTTCAGGGATCTCAATAAAGCATGTCCAAAAGATGATTTTCCATTGCCTAACATTGATATGATAATGGATATGACTGTTGAATATGAGATGTACTCACTAATGGATGGATTCTCCGATTATAATAAGATCAAAATAGCTACTAGAGATCAAGAAAAGACAACTTTCACTTGTGCATGTGGAACCTTCTGTTGGAACGTCATGCGATTTGGGCTAAAGAATGTAGGAGAAACTTACCAAAGAGCATTAACTAATATCTTTCATGATATGATGCATAAGAATACAAAAGATTTTGTTGATGACACTTTAGTGAAGACTATGAAGAGATCCACACATATTCAAGAGCTAGGCCTTATACTAGATAGAATGGAAAAATTCAAGCTCCGACTAAATCCTAAAAAGTGTGCATTCGGAGTGACATCTGGTAAACTACTTGTTAGGGGTCCCACAAATACTGAGAGGGGGGGGGAGTGAATCAGTATCTGATCGATGATTAGAATTTATTTACTTAAACATAATCAAGTATATCCACATGAAAAGTACACCATAACACAAGATGTTAACAAGGAAACCCGATGTGGAAAAAACCTCGGTGGGATTTGTGACCCACAATATTCACTCATTGGCCAATAAGAGAATATTAATTACAATAGGGGCCTGCACATGCAGGAAGGCCAACTGCCTAGAGCTCACTGCTCAATGGGAAGTCTCACTGACTTACAATAAAGATTATACAAATACAATACCTTGTACTGCTTTAAAATAGCATCTTCAATGCCTGATTCAGTACCGGTTCCTGCTCTGTTCTTTACATATACCCCTTGACCTATGTTTCGCACATTAGGTCTGCCTAATATTTTCCTTAATGCTTCTACTTCACATTCTTCACACTACAAAATGTCTACAATGATCTCTTTTATATATAAGATTCATTTTACAATTTGCCAAGTCGGCTTACAATAATAAACAAAATATTATATAACAAAAATCCTGTAGGCCTCTGTGCCGGTATACTTCCTTTCTTCTGTGCTGGTGCCGGTGTCCTAAGTGCCAATGTAGAGTGTGATCTGCTGATGCCGGTATAATGTCTTTGCCGGTGCCATAGGATTGCAAGGTTTCCATCAATGACAAAACCTTCAATCACATACAATGTCTCATTGGAGTGTGCATATGCCAACACTACTTGGTTATATTATTTCAAAGAAAGGAATTGAGGTTGATCCTGAGAAGGTCCAATCTATAATGGAAATGCCACCTCTAAAGAATATCAGTCAAATGAGAAGTCTACAAGGACGTCTCTAGTCAATTAGACACTTTATTTCTTAGCTAGCAGATAAGGCTCAACCTTTCACAAAAGTATTAAGGAAAGGGGTAATCTACAGCTGGGATCAGGAATGTGAACAACACCTTCAACAAATCAAAGAGTATCTATCCAATCCACCAATATTGATGCCACCAATTCAGGGTAAACAATTCATCATATACATATCAGCTACTAATTCATCATTGGGGGCACTTCTAGCACAACAAGATGAAAATAAAAAATAGAGAGCTATATATTACATCAGTAGAACATTGGTGTCTTATGAAATGAACTACACTATAATAGAAAAAGCATGCTTGGCATTAGTCTTTGCATCACAAAAATTAAGACACTACATGTTAGCACATTCCATCAAGCTAGTAGCTAAGATTGATCCACTCAAATATCTTCTCAACAAAGAAACACTTACATGAAGATTGGCTAAATGGGTCATGGTTCTTACAGAGTTTGATAATGAATATGTGGAACACAAAGCCATCAAAGGACAAGTAATTGTAGATCAACTTGTTGATGCTCCACTTGAAGACACTCAACCGCTGCATATAGAATTTCCAGATGAATCAATAATGCACCTTACTCAACAATCATGGAAGATGTTCTTTGATGGGTCTTTCACGCAACATAGTTTCAGTGCTGGAATGCTTTTTATTACTCCTCAAAAGTATTTGAAACCAAAGGCTTATAAGATTATTTTCCCTTACACAAACAATATTGCAGAGTATGAAGCTCTGGTAAACGGGATCAAGCTGGCCATCAAATGAAAGGTTTTGGAACTACACATCTATGGAGATTATCAGCTAATCATCAATGATACATATCAGACTTGAGATGAGAAATTGATGCCTTATAAGAGAATGGTGGATAATCTCAAGAAATATTTTACTTTTGTGTCATTCCAGCAGATTCCCAGATCAACAAACAGAGTAGGAGATGCTATGGCCACCTTGGCATCTATACCAAAGTTACAAGAATCTAATTTTTGCTTTGAATTCTTGGTGGAAGAGTTACATTACCCTATCTATCATTCTCCTGAGTCCTAGATGGTCTTCTCTATTATCGGACATGACTCATCTCACTACAACCATATTTACTCTTATCTACGAGACCAAATTGTCTCAAAAAATTTAACCCGTAATGAGAAAAGGAACCTAATCCGAAATGCTTCATGGTACATCATCATCACTAATGAACTATTTAGGCAAGGTTTGGATAGTACTTTGCTTAGGTGTCTAGAAACTGAAGAGTCCCAATGTGCATTATCGGAAGTCCATGAAGGTATTTGTGGATCTCATTCGAATGGTCTTACTTTAGCTCAAAAAATACTAAGGGTTGGCTACTATTGGCCAGACATGGAGAAAGATGCTATAAAGTTTTCTATAACTTGTGAAGTGTCAACTACATGGGAATCTCATACATGCTCCAGCAAGGGATCTCAAATCCTTCATTACACATTGGCCTTTTCAGCAATGGGCCTTTGATCTCATTGGTCAAATATATCCTGCATCATCCAACAGACACAAGTTTATCATAACTGCCACTGAGTACTTCACTAAGTGGGTAGAAGTGGTTCTGCTCATCAAAGCAACCGATAAACAAGTAACTTTGTTCATCCTTAACTATATCATCTACAGGTATGGGATACCTTCATCCATTGTGACTGGCAATGGATGAAAATTCAAGAATAAAGATCTAGACGAGCTTTGTGAGAAATTCAAAATCAAACATGGTCATCTGTATATTACCCTCAAGGAAATGGACAAGCTGAAGTATCTAATAAAAACCTGTTGACTATCTTACACCGAATAATGAACAAATCTGGGAGGGATTGGCATCTGTAGCTCAATCCTGCACCATGGGCTTATAGAACAAGTATCAGCACACCTATTGGGGCTACACCTTTTTCTTTGGTGTATGGGTCCGAAGCATTATTACCTATTGAAGTGGAAATACCATCTTTGAGAGTTTCTTTGCAAGGTCTTGTTATTGATGAAGACTATAGAATATCTAGATTGTAAGAACTTGAGTTGCTAGATGAACGTCGGCAAGTGGCGTTTGATCATCTGAGAGTGTATCAAAAGAGAATGTCTAAAGGATATAACAAGAAGGTTCGACAATGAGAATTTCAGGTTGGCGACCTTGTTCTGAGAGAAAATCCTAAAAATTGATAGTTTCGAGACAACAAAGGGAAGTTTGAACCCAACTGGCTGGGTCCCTACATCGTTACTGTAGTCTTTGTCTCTGGTGCCTATCAGCTCTCAACATTGGAAGGAGAACAACTCCATGAACTGATTAACACCATCCACTCGAAAAATTTCTCCACTTAGTGTTCTCTGCTCCAACAACCTGTACAACTGAAAAATGTCCTGAAAAAAAATCTAAAAATCATAAAAAGTACTGAAAAAAAAAGAAAAAAAAGAAAGGAAAAATAAAAAAAATAAATCTTTGCCAAGCAGGTGATACCTGGCAAAATGACGCCTCTTGTACTCAAATTCTCCATCTATCAATGTAACGTTGGCATTTCCTTCTTTCCTGCATCTTTGCTTTCGCTTGTACATATATTATAGTTGCTTTTGTGACATCCTGGTTCTTTTAGAACCCTCATGACTTGAAAATGATCAATGTCATAGTCTTAGGGTAATCAACTGAGCAAATTACGTGTCCTAAGAAGTATCAACCAATTCATCATTCTGTCAGTGATACCCGATCATCCAATCTGAGTCAGTCACCTGTCTCCTAACTATTGAAGAGTTATCACTGAGTACACAAGAAAAACATTACTGAAAACAATCACTAAACAATTTGAGATATGCATGAAATATTTCTTTGTGTGTTTTCTTTTATATTGGTTTTCAATTATTATTCCCTTTAAGTAACTCAAGGAAGTCTATCTTGACTAAGAGGAGCAAGGATTGGGGGCATAATATTTTCTTTGTTTTCTGCTTGTAGGAATGATTCTGATGATCTCGAAACATCTAATCAACTGGGTGTTTGTGATAAGAGCCTTCACATCAAGGTGAAATCACCACACATACCTCGACTCCACTTATTTGTATGCTACAGGGAGGTTGGCATCATTTCTTTGTCTATTTTGAGGGAATTTCTTTAAATGTGCAATCCGGGTCCATGCGTAATCTGTCCAAGGATATGAAAAGAAAAGGGTCATTGCGGACAAGATAATTAATATTGCACATGAACAGGAAGGAACTCTAATCTGTCTGCTATGTTTGTAAATGCTCAGTGATGAATATTAAGCATTCCAAATCCAGTGACTAGTTTAAGTTGCATTCATTTTGTATTTTGTGCATTTCAAGTGATTTATGCATGATAACAATAATCTCTTTATCTTCTGAATGAGAGTTTGAAGTTTCATCATTTCTAAGCTAAGTGGTTTCTTTTTCATCATTTCTCCGATCAAGTACTTGTGTATTGAGATGTTAGCTACATACATATGCATCTTATATATATTCATACATTCATTTGCATTCATATTATTGCATAGAAAAATAAGTTTTTTTGCATTACTCATTATTCATTTTCATCATTTATTTGCATATGAAAAGAAATAAAAACAAAAAATCATATTCATTTGCATTACATACATCCATACTGAACATATTTGCATACATATAGAACAAAGCATATAGAAGAAACATCTCATAAATCAATTGACACAAGTACAATGAAATTAAATCAAGATCTCGTATATATAATCATTAATATCTCAGGGTACAAGTGATATAATTGTCATATACAAACTCCCATTGGAGCAAGAATTGTATGGGCTACAAAAAATGGGGCATCTAACAAAATCTAAGAGCTATAAGAAATCTATCTCTTTGCCTCTCCCTCATTGCCAAGTGGTGGAGGAGGTGGAGCCTGCTGACCGACATCCTGTCTCGGTGCCCAAGCTCCCTCAGATCAAGCCATATACTAGGAATATGGAACAACCTGCTACACTATAGGAACAACTACGCTATAAACCACAACGTAATAAGCCGCCAGACTAGTCTGGTGTAAGATCTCCTACTGAAGAGTGTCTCTCTCTACCCTCATCTTTGTGACCTAATGATCGCGCTCTGCCCTGAGATCCACGAGTTGACAATCACACTCAGCTCTGACCTTAGCTAACTGACAATATCTCTCTACTCTAAGGTCCGCCAGCTATTTGTCTTTCTTTGCAAGCTGTGTCTGAGCCATTGTCAACTATGACTATAGACCTGCTACTTGCGCTCTCATCAACCATGCTGCATCAGCTACTCCCTGATTCCTCATAGGCTGTCCACCTCCATCTCTGCCTCCAACTCCACCTGCTCATCCCTCCTCTTCCATACCTATCTAGGAGCTATTCGCTCCTCCTCTCCTCCACCCTCCACTGTCCTAACACCACTCATCCTCACACCACTCATCCTCACACCACCAACCCCTAGAGATCTATCCTCTCCTCTCTGCTGTTGTTTGCACTAGGATCACCACCTGCCCTCCTAGGAGCCTCTTCTCTCCGTCCCTATCCTTGTGCCTGTCCCTGTGCTTGTGCAGGGGCATCATCCTCAATCTCCTCTATGAGAGGCACCTTCTCAGCTAGATCTGTAAACCTAGGGAATGGATGCTACTGGAACCAATCCCTGTATTGGGGTAATGCCCCTGCATCTGCAATATCCTCTAGATAATCCCACCAAAGTCACTGTAACCCTATCAGCGCCTACATGGTCAAAGCATAGGAAAACCTAGGGGCCCATCCTCATCTCTCATCTGCATAACAAGTGTAGGCGGTAAACTCTTATGAAATCCTCTGAGGCCTACCATACTGCCTCATCACCTGAGTAACAACAAAGCGGTCGATGACTGTCACTGATCTGTCGATGAGAGGATGAGTCATGAATAGATCTCTACGCACAACTCTCTAGTCATCCCAAGTCTCTAGACCCCTGAATGGTCTCCATACGACAACTATCAGGTCATCCAGGTGCCATCTCCAGTACTCTATCTTGCCTAGATGAGGCTAAGTAATGTATCCAAAATATCTATAAATAATAGACTATTGTGGATCTCTAGCATCATCCACTATAGGTCTGCAAACTACGATATGCTCCGAGGCCCATATCTGTAAAATCAATACCCCTACAACCATGCTCTTCCCCTCTTTGTATAAACTCTCATGCATCTCACGATAGATGCAGGCTAATACACATGAACCTGTTATTGCGTCTTTTATTCTTCATGATAAGAGTGAGTCATCCTTTAAGATTTTCAGTTGGAAGTCCTAATCCTTCAAGTGATACCTCGGTTCAAGTCCTTAGTATGTCTGTAAATTTTTTTTCCAATCATAAAGGTCAAGTTTAGATAATTCATTGAACTCTGTGAACACGTTGAACCATTTTGAACCGGGTTCAACAGGTTCATTTAGGTTCCATAGGTTCCAAGGTGTTCAGGGAGGTTTTTCACACTAATGTTTTCTCTAAGTGTCTTGCAACGACTCTCTTTTAAAAAAAAGAAGAAGGATCCTTGTTCGGTGATATGTCACTTTATTATTCGTCGGGTGTTGAACACATTGAACTAAGTTCAAGAGGTTCAAATATGTTCAACATGTTCGATATAGCACAAGTGGTTAGTAGCTTGGTATTATTTGTTTCGGCAAAATTCTCCTTGAGCACGACATACATCTTGAACTACTTGAACACCCATGAAGTCTATTCAGGATGTTCATATGTGTTCGATGTTGGTGGGCCTCGTGGGTTTTAATGATTTAATAGTGCATTCATTTCCAAATATGAAGAGGCAGAACCATGTCTTAAGTGACGCCATTCTTTGGTTTTTTGAAGTAAGTAATCATTTAACTGGGGGTTACTTCAAAAACACTGCCATGCATTCAATGCATGCGTGCGAGGTCTAATCCACAAACTTGACACACTCAGACTGAAAATTGGAATTATTGCATTCAATGTCTCCATATCATTGCCTTCACTAATAAGGTCTGAAGGATTGTTACTACTTCGCATTTGTTCCTTGCTATTGTGTCTTTGTTTTTCCTAGATAGGAGTCTTGTTTGCTGCTAGCTGTCGTCCGGTTGTTCAACTATGAAGGTGAGTCTTTTCCTTGTTCTCTTCAGTGGTTTTTGCTTGCATTTTCTCTCTTACAAAAAGTTTTTTTGTAACCAGTTTAGGCTTATTGTTTAAAATTATGAAGTCCACACTGCATTTGTTTAGGAACGTATTTAGCCTGGCATCCACTGAACCCATAGTTAGCGATACTGATCTAAAAAGGGAAAACCTTGAGGTGTTGAAAGAAAGGGTGTTCAAGGGAATTGACAAGTCCTTTGGTGTGGAGATTTTGATTAGTGGTCTTGTAGAAGCCACAACTTTTCCCCCTTGCCATTCCTTGCCCAGAGTTGATTTGAGAATGTATTGCTAGATACGACCCAGTGTCTGAAACCATTAGGAGAGATGATGGTGAAACCCTTCTCGCCATAAATCGTGAAGTAATTTCCTCAGTCTTCAAAATACCTGATTATCAGTTCTCCAACTTTTCTCCTCCTTAGTCAATCACCAAGTTCAACATAGACAGAGCCGGACACCAAAACAATGTAGCAAAATTCTGGTTGAAGGTTCCTCAAAGAGGTGGTTCCAGGTTACCCAAGAATCCTAATAAGAATCACATGTTGCCGCACATTCATGATGTAATGCTTTTGTTGCACCAAACTAGAGGATCCACTGAAGCTTATAGCTTCAATGACTGGATTTATCGTTATGTGCAGCTGGTTTTAGAAGGAAAATAGTATTTGGATTGGGCTGAATTAATCGCTGATTCAATGAGAGAATAATTGAGTTTGGCTAAACAGTTCAAACAAAACTTCTTTATGTCTTCATATCTCTTGTATTGTTTGGCTTGTGTTAAGGAGTTGGTTGGAATACCGAAACAACTCATCGAGGAGGATGTTCCTGTATATGAGTTCTATCCTATGCTGCAAAAGGATAAAGCTTTACATGATTTTAGAAGGGTGCACAACGCTTTTCTGGGTGATTTATGTCATGAATTGAAGAATATGAAAGCTAAAAGAATCTCTGATGATGCACAGACTTTGATAAATAGGTTTGGTAGTTTTTATATCCAGTTTCCACACTTCTGTTACATACGGGTAGGCGGCTTTGAAGAGGAACCCTTCAAGCTCCCTCACTTCTGTTCAGATTGCTTTGTTCTAGCAGAAGTATGCAGGCAACTAACCTCTGTAATAAAAAAGGCACAACCCAGGGACAAATGGGAAGGTCATTTTCCCATACAATTGGGTTTGTTGTCCTCCAGTTCAATTTCTGATGCTTTGAGTATAGGAGCAGACCTCAGGAATTTCAATTTTTCTCTGTATTCTGAAAGGAAAGGTTTTGATAACAAAGGATTTTCCTAAAGTCTTGGTCTAATGCCATATCTTCCCATGCCACAGTTAGAAGATTTCTAGGAAGATTGTACAGATGAACTTGAAATATTCAAAAGGGGGAAACATGAGATTGGTGTTAGAACAAGTTGTTTCTTTGCAGATAAAGTTGGATACTAAGGGGCTCGAAGAGGATTATCTGGAACTATTCAAACCAGGTTACTTAGCCCGTGCAGAAGCTAAAATGCCTCCAATTAACTGGGATGAAGAAGAGAATGATAATATACAATTAAGGACCAAAGGATTTTTGGAAAGGACCGTGGCATGGGTGGCCAATAAGAAAACAATGAAGTCAGGCGTTAAGTCTCATTCTGCGAGAAGTAATAAGGATCCTCTATCTTCACCAAAGCATCTTTCTAACAATGCTTCTATGCCTGTTCATGTAGGTAAGGATAACAAGTCACCCCAGCTTAGACATAGGTCTAATTCAACTTTGGATTTTTTTGCTCCTCGGCATACTCGATCGCAAAGTGCTGCTCAAAGAAAGATGGATCAGGCAAAGGATACGCGGGTGAAAGATACCGTGCTCGATGCCCAGATATTTGAAATTGAAGACTTGGACGGCGAAGTTGCTAGTACCCTGGATTCTCATACGGTGACTGTGGCTATGATGCCACCTTCAAAGATGATCGAAGGAACTACTCATTCCAGTGCAACTCCTAAGTTGTTGACCACCTCAGTGAACAAGAAAAGGAGTTTTCTTCCTATGACTATTCCGATTCAGGAAATGGTTGTTAAATACATAGAGAAGAATCCAAAGCCAAAGAGGTTCAAGACTGCCGCTCGCCTGGATAATGATGAGGAAACTAGAAAATGGGTTGCTGAAATTGCCTCGTATAAACCCAAGGATGAAAAGAAAGAGGCTAGCCCTGATGATTTCGAGATCACAAAGGTGGAATTGGGGAACATGAGCAGAGACATAGACAACCACTTCTTCCAAGTGTCGGCAAAGAAAATGCTCACTAGGTCGGAAAAGGATGGGCGAGAAAAGAGAGAACTTAAGCGAGACATAAACATTCTAGCCTAGTTCATCGATAGTATTGGTTGCCTTGGGGCACTTCCAATATCTCATGCTATAGAGAACTTCCACCCGACTTCGCTGAAAAATAAAAAGCTAGTGAACCAAGTTCAACGGGCCAAGAGTATTGTTGAAGCTGTGGAAAAATGGATTGAGGGGATAATCAATGACGGCAAGAAGTACATTACCGACTCATGGAGACTATATGAAGAAATACAGGGTCTTATTACCGAGGTTCAAAATCAGCTTGTGCCGTGGGAGAAGGAGGAGCACAAATGGCAGAATATCTTACCTCTGTTTGCCAAAATAGAAGAATATGGAGTTATCAGTTTTTTGACAGAACACTCAATCAAGCTGGTGGCGGATGAATGCCAGCTTTTTGTGCTAAAGAAAACCATAATGTGGCGAGTGGTTACCTTCAAGTCTGTGATCACCGATGCAAAAACCTCTGTTTACGAACTCCAGGATCTCTAATGCAGCATAGTAAATGATAACAAGGTGGTTAACCCTGACCATGATTGGCAGTTGGGAATTTGCAGGTTGAGCAAACAGGATGCAATCAGATCTTTCTAGATGAACATGGAGAAGATCAGGGCCAAGGGTAACTTCACATCTGAAGATATAACCAGAGTGGCAAGGATTGAGTCTATGACTTTCATTGGAAATGATCAACTGCCGAAACATTTCGAGAAGATGGTGCAACACCAGTGGAATGAAGAAGTGGTGAAGGTGAAGCTCAATGTGATGAAAGTCCCAAGCCAATTGATTATTCAAGAACTCACAACTGCTCATGACGCCCACAAAAGTGAAGAGGATGATGATGATGGAGATATGGCATAATGCATTAATTTAGGGCTGGTTTCTTTTATTTTTGTAATCTCTCATGGTTATGCAAAGACTTCGGGACATCTATCCCAAAATACTTCTTGATGTTTTCATAACTGTTTACGGGGGTGGTCGAGTTTTCAGGGAGACCTCCCCTATTCAAAACTATAAATTAAGGAAAATTAGATAGTATAGGGGTTAGATTTAGTGACCAATTTTTGGTTTTTTTTGCTCTGTTTTGGTGTATTTTCTGTTTTGTCGAAGGAAGAATCAGACTGCTAAATCTGGAATGGAAGAAGATTTGTAGATATATTTTCATGCCTTTGTTGCATTAGAATATATATACAGACTGATCATATTGGTCTTGGGAGAGGGAAAATCTGTGTGTTTTGAATCTGTGTTGATACATATCTTTGCATATGTTTATCTGATCAAATAACAGTAATGATTTTTCCATTATAGAAAATTATTATTCTTCTGGTGTTCTTTCCTTTGAGTGTTTGTTTACTTCTAGAGAAGATTCATGTTTGGAGACAGATTTAGTTTTTTAAATCTATTCATTCTTTATTAAACCTGTGGAAATGGTATACTAAACTTTGTTTCAGTTGCTGTCATCTCATATATTGAAAAGATAGGAAAAATTGCTTTCTTCTTTTTGAAACATGTGTGAAATATCAGCCTCTCATCCAAGAATGAAGTAGGCAGCCTTACATGTTTTTGGGTTAAAAGCTACTAGTCAAAAATAAATAGTTTAGAGCATTCCTTGAAAAACTGAGATAGGGAGCTGTACCTACACAAAATTCAGAGGGAAGTGATTTGAACAACACTTACCCAACTATTTAGTGAAACACTTGTTCTTAAAATAAGGCAACAAAGTTCAAGATTGATCATTTGTAAAAAGGACAAATCTGTTCACTAACAGATTTTTGGCGACGCTGCTGGGGAAACGAAACAAAGAGAAAACCGAACATTTAGTAGACTGGTATGCCATAGACATAACAAAATTGAGCCTATAATCGGCAAAATTTTGCTTTGTCAAAGACACAGTTCAATAGTTCAGGAAAACCGTTGAGATTGAGATTCTCTTGAAAGAACTTAGCATTCCTAAGGGGGATAAAACTGGATTCTTGTCCATATACCAGAGCGCAAAGGAGAGAAGGAATAGTTGATAATTGTTTCAAAGAATTGCAAGGGCTGTCATTCGCCACAAATTTTACTCCTAAAAGAAAAGCTAAGAGTAGACCTTCGTCTCCTATTAGAGTTACTCCTATACCTTCTTCTTCAAATCTTTGGCAAGCACTAATGCTTACTGGAGTTCAAGCCCCTCCCCTTGTAACCATTTTTCCTATGTTCATCATGGCCCAACCATGGGGTGCTGCTGTTGGACCTCTTGCTCTCACAGCTCATAATCCACTCCCAAAAGGGTTGAGGGATGTATTACCTAAATATAATGGACATGGAAAAGTCTCGGTTGAAGAACACTTGAATTCTCTTAATGTAGCCACTGGAATTTTGGTAGTCCAATATGAGGACGTGGCCGTTAGGCTTTTTGTCCAAACTCTCACTGAGGGGGTAGCAGAATGGTTTAGTCATCTGCGAGTAGGATCCATAACTAACTGGCAAACAATGAAAACCGCTTTTGAGAAAAGATTCAAAAGTGCTGACGATGAACATTTGCTACTGGCTCAACTTACACAAATGAAAAAGGAAATTCATGAGCCAATGAGGGATTATGGAGCCAGGTATAATAAGATTATCCACAAAATTCCTCAAGCCAAAAGTCCAACTGCAGATAAACAACAATGTTTCTTCATAAATTCCATGCCACCTGACGTGGGTTTCCACCTTAAAAGAAGTAGGCCGGCTGATCTAGAGACTGCACAAAATGAGGCTATAAAGCTTGAAGATGATCTGATAACAACCGGAAAATGGAGGAAAGATATACAAACCCCTCAGGGCCAATCTCAGGCATCTACCTCTTCCATTGACCCAGTTGTTCAACGGCTTGTCAATGATATGATTGCTCTAAAGAGGTAGATACCCAAGCCTGGAAGCTCTTATTCACAGCCTTATTAGGATATACGCAAGAAAACTCCAAATCAATATAACTATGGATGACCATTGCAATTGCCTGCTATTCCACAAAGATTACAAATAGAGGCACCTCCTGACAAAGGTGTCATGTGTTCATTCCATCTTACCACGGATCATGATGGGGGTTCTTGTCCCGATATGATAAGACATGTTCAGATGCAAAACACAAAAGATGAATTAGGTGAGTTCACTGAAGCAGAAAGAATTCAAGAGGTACCTGGTGACTCTGGAACATTCTACCTTGAATATGAGTCAGATTCAGAAAAAGGTAGTAACATTTTGGCAGCCCTTGAAGGTCCTTCATGTGCGATTCTAACAAGGAATCAAAAAACTTCCCAGGCTTCTTCTTTTGTGAATCCTTCTGGAAGCAATTTCAAAGGTAAAGATCTCCCAAGTAATAGCTTTTCAAAGATCTTTGAAGTTAGGGTTTTGCAAAGGAATCATGAAGATAACAATAGCTCTTCCTTTGCCTCCCCCTTTGACATCATTGAGTTCTGTAAAGCTTCTACTATTCAACTTCCTACTACTGAGTATTTGAACCTGAACCCAAAAGAACTAGATAAACTGGTCAAATATGTTAAGGGAGATTCTTCTTCGGAGTCCCTGGTACATGGATGTATGGAGAATAGTGATTTAACTGCTGCTGAAAAGTATTCATCTATCCCGTGCTCAGTAGCTAACTTGGCTGATCCCTATGCTTTTCATGATGCAAAAAATCGGCTTGAGGTTGAGATTCTGAAACCTGAACCTTTCTACATATCCCTTCTCTTGAATGGTCAAAAGCTTAGCAATTGCATAATAGATTCAGGAGCATCAGACAACATAATGCCTTCACCTGTGGCTAAGTCTCTAGGTTTGACCCTCACTAAAACATTTGGGAGATGCTTTTCGATGGATGGGAAACAGGTTCCTCTTATTGGACAGGTAAAAGACATCCAGGCAGTGCTAGCAACATGCCCTGATAAAAGAGTAAGATTAACTATCCTGGTTGCTAATATTCCCGCGAGTTACAGAATGCTTTTGAGTAGAACTTTTTGCAAGGACCTTGGAGGTGAAATCAAAATGGACTGGTCTGAGGCCATTATTCCCCTTGGAAAATAGAGGATCAAGCTTGAACCTGAGCCTAAAAATAAGTACACTATTTTTCCTTCAGATAACCCCAAAGCCCAGATTTTGTTTCAAGAATGCGAGTTTGGAAACTATCTCATTCTTGCACCTGGTGAAAGAGAACCAAAAGAGGCTGTTGACGAACTTGGCGGGTTGTGGCAGATGGAATTTGATGGAAGCTGCACCAACTCCAGCTCTGGAGTAGGGGTAGTTTTGCTATCACCCACTGGTAATATTTTCCCATTTTCTTTCAAGTTGGATTTTAAGAATACTAATAATACTGCAGAGTATGAGGCATTATTATTAGGATTAAATGAGGCTAGATGTAAAGGTATCAAATTGCTCAAAGTTAAAGGTGATGTAGAGTTGATTGTCAGATAGGTGAGAAATGTTTATACAATTAAGAATAATAGATTGAGGCATTATAGAAATCGGGTTTGGGATGAGTTAGAGTTCTTTGATGCTTTCTTGATTGAAGCCATTTCGAGGCTGTTTCAGCTTCACTTTTATTACCGCATCCAGACTTTAAGGATAATTCATATAGGATTGAAATGATTTATAGGCCCAGTGTCCCTGATAATGTAAATCATTGGCAAGTGCTTGATGTAGATGCACAGATCAAAGATTTCCTAGAATGTGCTCAGTCATTCTCCCAATCATATTTTGAAAGTTCTGAAAATGTCTGCAAGGAGTTTAGTCCAGATCCAGAGGTAGATCCTACAAATAGTTTTGTTCAGCTCAAAGGCAACAAAATTTTGAAAGGGCTAGTGACTATGAAGAGGTTTTCCACCAGAGATGATGCAATGACGGAAAAGGAAATTGCGAGAAAATAAATTTGGGCGATGAATCCAACCCAAAAGAGGTAACAATTGGCAAGTGTTGTTCTATGGAGGAGAAGTGAGCACTTGGCACACTGCTAAAAAAATACATTGATGTCTTTGCTTGGTCCTATGATGACCTGAAGGAGTTTAGAAATGGGCATTTTCAACATCAGATTCCGTTGAAGCCAGGCGCCTCTCCTTTCAGGCAAAAATTGAGGAATTTTAACCCCATAATGGTGGATGCAATTTTTAAAGAGGTTGATAAAATGCTTAAGGACAGAATCATATATCCAATTCATCATTCTACCTGGGTAGCCAACATTGTGCCCATAAGAAAGAAGAATGGGGAAATTCGTATTTGTGTTGATTTCCGTAATCTGAATCAAGCGAGTCTGAAGGACAACTACTCTTTACCCAATATGGACCACATTATGTAGACGGTATCCGGGTCAGAGATGCTGTCGATGTTGGATGGTTTTTCTGGTTACAATCAGATTAGTGTTGTAGAGCATGAACAACACAAGACAACATTCATCACTCCATGGGGAACATTCACATATAACTGCATGCTATTTGGCTTAATAAATGCCGGAGCCACCTTTCAAAGAGCTATGGATTCCTCTTTTAAGGATTTTCAAGATAAAATTATTTTTGTTTACCTGGATGATCTCATAGTATTTTCAAAAGAAAGGAAGGACCATCTTAGGGATCTGATTGCAGTTCTGCAGCGTTGTCACGAGCACGGAATCTCCTTGAACCCAAAGAAATCAGTTTTTTGTGTCACGGAGGGCAAATTGCTAGGACATATTGTCTCAAAGGAAGGAGTCAAGATTGATCCTAAGAGAGTTAATGCAATTCAACATCTGAATTTACCTTCCAACCAGACTGGAGTAAGGTCGTTCTTTGGTCAAGTGAATTTCTTAAGAAGATTCATTCCGGAGTTTGCAGAGACCACAAAACACATCATCAAATTGTTAAGTGAACAACATCCTTTCAAATGGACTGAAGAGGCCAAAGATGCTTTTGAAAAAATCAAAGGTTCAGTTGCAAATGCGCCTACTCTCATTAACCTGGATTTCACAAAGGACTTCATTTTGTATTGTTATGCATCAGAGCATACGATGTCTAAAATACTGTTACAGTTGAATGAATTTGGGACCGAAGCACCTATAGCATTCATGAGTATCCTGCTCAAGAAGCATGAGATTAAGTACTCAATCTTGGAGAAACATGCCTATGTTGTAGTTAAAGCTGTGAAACAGTTTTGGTACTATATTCTGCACTCCCACTCTTTGGTTTTTGTCCCAAAATTCGCAGTGAAAAGCATTTTAACTCAGCAAGAGGTTGGACTAAATAAGAGAGCAACTTGGGTAACAAAAATACAAGAATATGACTTAGATATTCACCCTATGAAGACAGTCAAATTGGCTTATGCAGGTTGATAGCAGAAAATGAGGTGGAAACTAAAGCTGAATTGCCATTAACTCTTTTTGTTGGATTGCAGGATACTTGGTTCTCTGATGTGGCCTATTATTTGACTTATGGTAGCTGCCCAAGTCATTTGTCAGCAAAAGAACAAAGGAATCTTAAGTTAAAAGCTACTAAGTATGTAATTTGGCAGGATGTTTTGTACAAAAAAGGTTTAGATGGAACATACTTAAGGTGTGTAGATAAACCTCAACAACAAAAAATCTTGGAGACCTATCATGGTGAAGCCTGTGGGGGACACTTCTCATCGTCTGTTACTGCTTTCAAAATTCTAAGGAATTGTTTTTATTGGCCCGGTATGTTTAGGGATGCATATATTTATGTTAAAGAGTGTGAGAAATGTCAACTCTTTTCTGGGAAGCCACATTTGGCAGCTCTGCCGTTAAGGCCTGTAGTAATAGATGAACCTTTCAAATAGTGGGGCATTGATTTCATAGGACCAATAAACCCTCATTCTAGTGCTGGTCATATGTATATTTTGACAGCAACTGACTACTTTACCAAGTGGGTAGAGGCCATTCCCACTAAAAAGGCAAACTCAGAGGTTGTGTGTAGTTTTCTCAAGGATTACATCCTAGTTCATTTTGGGGTTCCCCAAAAGATTGTGGTGGATAATGCATCATATTTCTCTTCTGAAGAGTTGACTATGTTTTGCTATGAGCATCAGATTACCCTCTCACATTCCTCTGATTACTTTCCACAAGGTAATGAACTGGCAGAATCCAGCAACAAGAACCTGATAACCATCATGAAAAAGTTGGTTGATGAAAGTGCTTGGAATTGGCATAAGAAGGTGTATGAGGCTTTGTGGGAAGATAGAATCATGCCCAAGAGGGCTATTGGAATGACACCTTTTGAACTTGTGTATGGTGTCAGAGCAAAACTTTCCTTACCTCTGGAATTATCAGCAGCCAAGCTGTAAACAGTAGTGGAAGATTCTTTCTTTCAGAATGCTTTGGAGAAAAGAATTATGTACCTAACAAAGTTGGAAGAGGAGAGGGAGTTGCTAGTGGATAGAATTTTAGAGCATCCGAATCGAGTGAAGAGGATTTTTGACATGCGAGCTCGGCCATGAGGTTTCCTAATAGGAGATGAGGTGCTATTATGGGATAAAAGGAAAGAGCCAAAAGGTGCTCACGGCAAGTTTGATTCATTGTGGAAAGGCCCTTTCAAGATTTGTGAAGTGGTGGGACAAAATGCTTTCAGACTCAGGTATGTCGATGGAACGATTATGCCCTATACCTACAATGGGCAAGATCTCAAGCTTTACAAATTGTAAGTCCTGTGATCGAGATTTTTGTATATAGTAGCTTATGTGTTCTTAGTTGTGTGTCCCCTTATCCCTTTCTCCTTTTTGTTTTTGGTCATGCGAAACCAGAGTCTGTGAGTTCTTTGCATTTTCCTTTGAAAAATACAATCCCCAATTAGAGCCAATGTTACTGCATCTTTTATTCCTCATGATAAGAGTGAGTCATCCTTTAAGATTTTCAATTGGAAGTCCTAATCCTTCAAGTGATACCTCGGTTCAAGTCCTTAGTACAGCTGTAAATTTTTTTCCAATCATAAAGGTCAAGTTTAGATAATTCGTTGAACTCTGTGAACACGTTGAACCATTTTGAACTAGGTTCAATAGGTTCATTTAGGTTCCATAGGTTCCAAGGTGTTCAGGGAGGTTTTTCACACTAATGTTTTCTCTAAGTGTCTTGCAGTGGCTCTCTTTTAAAAAAAAAAGAAGGTTCCTTGTTCGGTGATATGTCACTTTATTATTCGTCGGGTGTTGAACTCATTGAACTAAGTTCAAGAGGTTCAAATATGTTCAACATGTTCAATATAGCACAAGTGGTTAGCAGCTTGGAATTATTTGTTTTGGCAAAATTCTTCTTGAGCGCGACGTACATCTTGAACTACTTGAACACCCATGAAGTCTGTTCAGGATGTTCATATGTGTTCGATGTTGGTGGGCCCCATGGGTTTTAATGATTTAATAGTGCATTCATTTCCAAATATGAAGAGGTAGAACCATGTCTTAAGTGACGTCATTCTTTGGTTTTTTGAAGTAAGTAATCATTCCGGAAACTGGCGGTTACTTCAAAAACACCGCCATGCATTCAATGCTTGCGTGCGAGGTCTAATCCACAAACTCGACACACTCAGACTGAAAATTGGAATTATTGCATTCAATGTTTCTGTATCATTGCCTTCTCTAATAAGGTATGAAGGATTGTCAGTACTCCGCATTTGTTCCTCGCTGCTGTGTCTTTGTTTTTCCTAGATTGGAGTCTTGTTTGCTGCTAGCCATCGTTCGATTGTTCAACTATGAAGGTGAGTCTTTTCCTTGTTCTCTTCAGTGGTTTTTGCTTGCATTTTCTCTCTTACAGAAAGTTTTTCTGTAACCAGTTTAGGCTTATTGTTTAAAATTATGAAGTCCACACTGCATTTGTTCAGGAATGTATTTAGCTCGACATCCACTGAACCCATAATTAGCGATACTGATCTAAAAGGGGAAAACCTTGAGGTGTTGAAAGAAAGGGTGTTCAAGGGAATTGACAAGTCCTTTGGTGTGGATATTTTGAGTAGTGGTCTCGTAGAAGCCACAACTTTTCCCCAAGCCATTCCTTGCCCAAAGTTGATTCGAGAATGTATTGCTAGATACGACCCAGTGTTTGAAACCATTAGGAGAGACAATGGTGAAACCCTTCTCACCATAAATCATGAAGTAATTTCCTTAGTTCTTAAAATACCTGATTATCAGTTCTCCAAATTTTCTCCTGCTCAGTCAATCACTAAGTTCAACGCAGATAGAGCTGGACACCAAAACAATGTAGCAAAATTCTGGTTGAAGGTTCCTCAAAGAGGTGGTTCTAGGTTACCCAAGAATACTAATAAGAATCACATGTTGCCGCACATTCATGACATAATGCTTTTGTTGCACCGAGCCAGAGGTTCTGCTGAAGCTTATAGCTTCGATGAATGGATTTATTGTTATGTGCAGCTAGTTTTAGAAGGAAAACACTCTTTGGATTGGGCTGAATTAATCACTGATTCAATGAGAGAACAATGGATTTTGGCTAAACAGTTCAAACAAAACTTCTTTATGTCTTCATATCTCTTGTATTGTTTGGCTTGTGTTAAGGAGTTTGTTGGAATACCGAAACAACTCACTGAGGAGGATGTTCCTGTATATGAGTTCTATCCTATGCTGCAAAAGGATAAAGCTTTACAAGATTTTAGAAGCGTGCACAACGCTTTTTTGGGTGATTTGTGTCATGAATTGATGAATATGAAAGCTAAAAGAATCTTTGATGATGCACAGACTTTGATAAAGAGGTTTGGTAGTTTTTATATCCAGTTTCCATGCTTCTGTTACATACGGGTAGGCAGGTTTGAAGAGGAACCCTTCAAGATCCCTCACTTCTGTTCAGATTGCTTTGTTCTAGTGGAAGTATGCAGACAACTAATCTCTGTAATAAAAAAGGCACAACCCAGGGACAAATGGGAAGGTCATTTTCCCATACAATTGGGTGTGTTGTCCTGCAGTTCAATGTCTGATGCTTTGGGTATAGGAGCAGACCTCAGGAATTTCAATTTTCTTTGTATTCTGAAAGGAAAGGTTTTGATAACAAAGGATTTTCCTGAAGTCTTGGTATAATGCCATATCTTCCCATGCCATAGTTAGAAGATTTTTGGGAAGATTGTACAGATGAACTTGAAATATTCAAAAGGGGAAACATGAGATTGGTGTTAGAACAAGTTGTTTCTTTGCAAATAAAGTTGGATATGAAGGGGCTCGAAGAGGATTATCTAGAACTATTCAAACCAGGGTACTTAGCACATGTAGAAGCTGAAATGCCTCCAATTAATTGGGATGAAGAAGTGAATGATGATATATAATTAAGGACCAAAGGAGTTCTGGAAAGGACCATGACATGGGTGGCCAATAAGAAAGCAATGAAGTCAGGCGTTAAGTCTCATTCTACGAGAAGTAATAAGGATCCTCTGCCTTTACCAAAGCATCTTTCTAATAATGCTTCTATGCCTATTCATGCAGGTAAGGATAACAAGTCGCCCCAGCTTAGACACAGGTCTAATTCAACTTTGGATTTTTGTGCTCCTTGACCCGATCTTAAAGTGCCGCTCAAAGAAAGATTGATCAGGCAAAGGATACGGGGGTGAAAGATACCGTGCTCGATTCCCAAATATTTGAAATTGAAGACTTGGATGATGAAGTTGCTAGTACGCTGGATTCTCATACGGTGACTGTGGCTATGATGCCACCTTCAAAGATGATCGAAGGAACTACTCATTCCAGTGCAACTCCTAAGTGGTTGACTACCTCGGTGAACTAGAAAAGGAGTTTTCTTCCTGTGACTTTTCCAATTCAGGAAATGGTTGTTAAATACACAGAGAAGAATCCAAAGCCGAAGATGTTCAAGACTGCCGCTCGCCTGGATAATGATGAGGAAACTGGAAAATGGGTTACTGAAATCACCTCATATAAACCCAAGGATGAAAACAAAGAGGCTAGCCCTGATGATTTTGAGATCACAAAGGTGGAATTGGGGAACATGAGCAGAGACACAGACAAACACTTCTTTGAAGTGTCAGCAAAGAAAATGCTCACTAGGTCGGAAAAGGATGGGCGAGAAAAGAGAGAACTTAAGCAACACATAAACATTCTGGCCCAGTTCATCGATAGTATTGGTTTCCTTGGGGCACTTCCAATATCTCATGCTACAAAGAACTTCGACCCGAATTCACCGAAAAATAAAAAGCTAATGAACCAAGTTCAACGGGCCAAGAGTATTGCTGAAGCTATGGAAAAATGGATTGAAGGGATAATCAAGGACAACGAGAAGTACATTGTCGACTCTCAGAGACTTTGCAAAGAAACATAGGGTCTTATTGCCAAGGTTCAAAATCAGCTTGTGCCGTGGGAGAAGGAGGAGCACAAATGGCAGAATATCTTGCCTTTGTTTGCCAAAATAGAAGAATATGGAGTTACCAGGTTTTTGATAGAACACTCAATCAAGCTGGTGGTGGATGAATGTCAGCTTTTTGTGCTGAAGAAAACCATAATGTTGCGAGTGCTTACCTTCAAGTCTATGATCACCGATGCAAAGACCTCTGTTTATGAACTCCAGGATCTCCAATGCAGCATAGTAAATGATAACAAGGTGGTTAACCCTGACCATGATTGGTAGTTGGGAATTTGTGGGTTGAGCACACAGGATGCAATCAGATCTTTCCAGATGAACATGGAGAAGATCAGGGCCAAGGGTAACTTCACGCCTGAAGATATAACCAGGGTGGCAAGGATTGAGTCTATGACTTTCATTGGAAATGATCAACTGCCGAAACATTCTGAGAAGATGGTGCAACATCGGTGGAATAAAGAGGTGGCAAAGGCGAATCTCAACGCGATGAAAGTCCTAAGCCAATCCATTGTTCAAGAACTCACAACTGCTCATGACACCCACGAAAGTGGAGAGGATGATGATGATGGAAATATGGCATAATGCATTAATTTAGGGCTGGTTTCTTTTCTTTTGTAATTTCTCATGGATATGCAAAGACTTCAGGACATCTGTCCCAAAATACTTCTTGTTGGTTTCATAACTGTTTACAGGGGTGGTCGAGTTTTCAGGGTAACCTCCCCTGTTCAAAACTATAAATTAAGGAAAATTAGATAGTATAGGGGTTAGATTTAGTGACCAATTTTTGGTTTTTTTTGCTCTGTTTTGGTGTATTTTCTGTTTTGTCGAAGGAAGAATCAGACTGCTAAATCTGGAATGGAAGAAGATTTGTAGATATATTTTCATGCCTTTGTTGCATTAGAATATATATACAGACTGATCATATTGGTCTTGGGAGAGGGAAAATCTGTGTGTTTTGAATCTGTGTTGATACATATCTTTGCATATGTTTATCTGATCAAATAACAGTAATGATTTTTCCATTATAGAAAATTATTATTCTTCTGGTGTTCTTTCCTTTGAGTGTTTGTTTACTTCTAGAGAAGATTCATGTTTGGAGATAGATTTAGTTTCTTAAATCTGTTCATTCTTTAATAAACCTGTGGAAATGGTATATTGAACTTTATTTCAGTTGCTATCATCTCATATATTGAAAAGATAGGAAAAATTGCTTTCTTCTTTTTGAAACATGTGTGAAATATCAGCCTCTCATCCAAGAATGAAGTAGGTAGCCTTACATGCTTTTGGGTTAAAAGATACTATTCAAAAATAAATAGTTTAGAGCATTCCTTGAAAAATTGAGATAGGGAGTTGTACCTTCGCAAAATTCAGAGGGAAGTGATTTGAACAACACTTACCCAACTATTTAGTGAAACACTTGTTCTTAAAATAAGGCAACAAAGTTCAAGATTGATCATTTGTAAAAAGGACAAATCTGTTCACTAACAGAACCCCATCCTAATCTCTAAGGGTGATCCACAAGCCTCTGCAACATCCTAGCCTAGCCGCATAAGAAACCTTGCTATTCCCTATTTGACATAATGAATCAACCAATAAATCCTGCCAAGACACAAGCTAGTAGAAACTGCTCATTGTTCCTGGTCATCATCTCATCCTAGCTGATAGCCTGTGTAAGGATGTCCTGATCATGAAATACCCATCTCAATGCTAGTAAGCCAAGGCACTATACAAAATCGTAATCAACCTTATCCCCAACAAATGGAATCTTGAGAAGCCTATAAATATCCTCAGGAGTGATGGTAATCTCCCCAACTGGTAAATGAAATGTGTTATGCTCAGAATGGAATCTCTCAACAAGTGCTGTGAGCATCCTGTGATTCACACAGATATTTGGTATCTGTAGAAGGTGGGTAAATCCACACAAATCAATATGTGCCTTGTCTATATCGGATAACTCATGCACTAGTCTTATGGTCGGAGGATAGACACATCAGAAAAGAACATGTGGTAATCGAACTTGCAAGAAGCAAACAACAAAGCATCAAAAACTCATCCAAATTCATTATAAGACAACTTAAACATCACACAAATCCAACTACATCAATTGCTAAATCAAATTTTCATGTTTGCACCCTTAAAAATGCTCACTATTTTTCATACGATATTTCACAGTGCTGGCAGAAACTCGTACGAGTCAAGAATAGGTATAGGACAACAAAAGACTCTGATATGATACAAAACAAGCATTCACAAATGGTCTCTTAATCAAACACTCACACGATACAAGGGGAGGCATAAAACAAAAAATATAATGGACTTAAACCACAAAACAATACAAAACAGTTTGTTGTACGACACAAGATGTCGTCTCACACGACAAAATTATAACGAACTACTTGAACAAGACTAAAAATTCAAAAAATCAACAAAAAAATTCAAAATTGATGAAATGAAAGGGCTAAAAATTAGACTCTTACCACTGGCTCATAGTTCCGAGGTCGATTATGATGTCTCTGGCACTCAAATCGGTGCTACTGGATCGGAATGACCATTTTTCTTCGCAGAAGGATTTTTGATTTTTCAAACGTGGAGAGGTTAAAATGAATTGAATATGACACTTTGACCCCTTATATAGCCAAAACCCTAATTTTTCAACTTACTTCGATGGACATGAAAATTGTACCCTTAGCTGATTCCATTTTCGGGATCGAAATCAAAATCCGAGATCGTTCTTCTAGTCAATTTCAATACAATTGTGACCACTTAGCGCTTTCATCAAATTCTCATTATTTACTCCAATTTGCGCTGAATTTCTCATCAATCATCGCTAAATCTTCAAGTATTCCTCTGACTCATTGTTTATGCTTAAATCATTATCATCGCCAACGATTGCCTAAAATCGTGAACCCTCGCTATCTTTCGATTTCGCTCCTGAGGGGGCATACTCGTGACCTTATGACCTCACACCTTCAATGTCAAGAATTTTTTCAAATCTTCATCAAAAGTCGAGCAAAAATCTTTTTCAACTAAAGAAAATCAAACAAATTATTATTACTAAAGGGTATCTCAGCTTCATCGCTTCATATCAAGTTGGGATTTATCATTCATCTGAGTCAAATCAATCGGTAGGGGCATACCTGTTTCCTCGCTTCAAATCAAGATGATATTTGCCTTCATCTGAATTAGTCTCTTAACGTTAATTAGTTTCATTGCTTTTCATCAAGCTGATTATTTGTTTAAACTCAATCAAAAGTTTAAAGAGTATCTTTGATCACACGCTCAATCTAAGCAGGTGTTCAGTTTCATCGCATCAAATCAAGCTAGACAATTTATCTTCGCTCATCGCATCTTGATCCATCAAGTTCAAGATCGATTTTATCTTCGCTTAGTGTGTCTAGTTCAATCAAGTTCTAGATTAGTAAGACCCACTTCTTGATCAATCAAGTTCAAGTTCGGTATCTTTGCTCTCCATTGGTCCTAGTTCAATCAAGTTCTGGACTAGTTTTGCTTTAATCAACTCTGTTCAGCTTCATCGCTTCAAATAAAGCTAAACACCTTGCTCTTCATCTGGTTCATGATCAATCAAGTTTAGAACTGGTATCTCCTAGACATCAACATATTCTTTGAACCAACGCGCTGCTCACACATAAATTCAAAGAGGGGCAAATGTAATACCCTAAAAATGGTCATCTAAACCATGGTCCCCTATTTTCGACAACATCACCAAGGTCCTAACCAAAGGCAATTAAAACGACTTTGAGAACACAATTAATTAATTCTTTAATCATCAAATGTCACATGGCAAGTGAATTATTCTATATTAATTAAATATTTATTTATTTAATTAAATCATTCCAAGTAAATCATTTTGATCTATTATCCTATTTAATTTATTAAATATCCTTGCATATTTAATTAATTAATAAATTTACCATTTAAACATAAAAAAAGGAATTAATTTATCACAAAAGAGGAATTAATATTTAAAGCAAGAGTTAAATTGAAAATAAAATAAAAGAATTGAATTGAGAGAGAAATCAAACTTGAGATATTATTTCTTCTTCTAAATTGAGAACTTGGAACCAGAAAAACAATTAAATGAATTTATTCATTCTCTAAAATTGGAACTCAAAGCTTTTGAGAAAAGAAGTTGAGTTCCATTGAAAAGACTCTTTTATTGAATAAATCAAATAATTACCTATTTTTATCTCAAGTGCATGGAATTAATTGAATTATATCTCTAATGCAAACTCAAACTTCTTTTCTGAATGCATTTCAATTAAACTATAATTGGAATCTATCTCAAGGTTAACTAAATCTGATTTCTCAATTATTTCAATTATCCTTAATTGTTCTTTTTCTTGATCTCTCTTGTGATTCTCTATAAATTCAGCCTTCATCTCTCATTCAAAACACCCTGGAGATTTATTGTTATTATATAGTTTTTGCTCTGGAGTCATTGAAGATATTGTGTTTGCTTTTTTTTAAGATTATTGCATCTTAGTTTAATTTTTTTTTGCATATTTTATGATTGCTTGAATTCATATAGCTTATTATTCATCCAACTAGCATAATCTTGCATCCATTTAGCTTAATCTTATACTCATATAGATTAAATCCTTTGTCTTGGTGTAGTCTAGTCACTGGTTTTGCTTATATAAATCTAAGATCAATCTTATACTTGCATATTTTAGAAGGAAATTAGTCGATTTGTTATGGTTTTCATATTCATGCTTATATCTGTCTAACCATACATGTAATGAATTAATTGAAGTGTTGTGTCTTGCAACTTACAAACTTATTCCACTTTTTCACACACAAGAAAAAGAGAGAAGGGGTATGGAGAGAGAGAGAGAGAGAGAGAGAGAGAGAGAGAGAGAGAGAGAGAGAGAGAGAGAGAGAGAGAGAGAGAGAGAGAGAGAGAGAGAGAGATAATAAGGGGTATGGAGGAAGGGAGAAGGGGGGAGAGAGAGGGGGGGGAGGGAGAGAGAAGGAGGGGAGATGGAGGGAGGGACAAAAGAAGGGGTACAGAGAGAGAGAGAGAGAGAGAGAGAGAGAAGAAGGGGTATGAGGAAGAGAGAAGGAGAGAGAATCAAGTCTCTATTCCTCTCTCCCTCTCTCCCTCTATGCCTCTCTTCACACCTCTCTCTCTAGTCTCTTGTACTCTCATTCCATCAATTCCTCCCTCTCATTCAGACTCTCTCTATCTCTCACCCTCTCTCTCCTTCCCTCCCTCCACCTCTTAGGTCTCTCTTTCTCTCCCAATCCCTCTATCCACCTCTTAGATCTCTCTATATCTCTCCAACTCCTTTTGTGTCTCTCTCACATTCTCTTAGGTATCTCTATCCTACTCTCTCTCTGTCTCTCTGTCTCTGCCTCTATCTCTCTCTTTGACTCCCCTTCTTTGTGTCACTCTCTATCTCTATCTCTCCCTCTATTTACCTCTCTCTCTCCTCTCCCCCTCCCTTTCCCTTTCTCTATCTCTATCTCCCCCCCTTTCTCTATCTCTCCATCTCTCTTTCTCTCATTTATCTCTCATCTCTCCCTCTCAGTTTCTACCTATCTATCTAACTCTCCTCCTCTCCTAGGTGTATCTCTCTCCCATTCCATCCCTCTCCTCCCCCTCTCTCCCTCTCTAGGGTCATATGGTATTATTAGAGGCCATATGGTATCCTAGGGATCCATGCATGTGTCCTATGGGGTCATACAACACCATATGACTCCTTAAGACACCATATGACCCATAATGACACATAAGAGGTCATATGGAGTCCTAAGGGTCATTGAAGATGGTAAAAAGCAGCAAGGCGAATTAAGGTGGTTAGTATGCAAACAAAACATTAAAAAATATTAAAAACATGGAACATAAATCAAACCACATGAAAACATGAAGACGATGCTTATACCTTGCAAACTTTTACCTTCTTCCTCAAAAGGAGCTTGGGTGAAGTCTAAGTGCACCCAAATGCCTCCAACGTGAGGTTGATTTTCTCCTAGATTGCTTGATGTGGTTGGCTCTCCAATATTGTGCACAAATAGATGTGACGGATTAAGGAATGAATGATGAAATGGATAAGTATGGATGAGTGCTAATTTTGGCATGGTAAGGATGCAAGGATGGTTTCTTGGGCACAAACTAGCAAAATGGATTTGCTAAAATTGGAGATGAGATATGAGGGAATAGAGTCCTCAATTTATACGAAGAGAGTAGGAAAAATGGAGGGCTAGGATTGACCTAAGATGGAGGGTCAGGATTCCTTGTGAGCCCACACAAGTGTTAGGGCAGAAATGTAAATGAATTGATAAAATGAAACACATTTCAATTAAAATTCAAGAAGTAATTGCTGCATAATAAAGGCAGCGAACAGTTTGCATAGTTACACAAAAACTGTCGGATGGAACAAATAAGTTATAACTATACAAAAACTAATAAAATCAAACAAAACTAAAATTAACCTAAAATAACTAAGTTTTAACCTAAAGATTAATACATTAACATCTCCCCCTTAATCTGAAGGAGTTAAACCAATCATTTCACGAAATTTTTCAAACTTAACACGACCCAATGCTTTGGTAAGGATATCTGCAGGTTGGTCTGTAGTAGCACAATATTGAGGGGAGATACTGCCATCTTTCACATAGTGCCGAATAAAATGAAACTTGGTGTTGATATGTTTGGTACGATCATGAAACACTGGGTTCTTAGCCATTTTTATAGTAGATTGATTGTCAATAAAGAGTGGTGTGGAAGAAGCTTGTGATGCCTGCAAATCTGCAAGAATTCTTCGAAGCCATAAGATTTCTCTAGTTGCCTCAGATGCTGCTATATATTCTGCTTCTGCAGAAGAGAGAGCTGGGACTGGTTGTTTTTTAGATTTCCAAGAGATTACAGCAGAACCAAGAGACATTAAGTAACCAGATGTAGATTTTCCATCATCCATATCACCTGCATAATCTGAATCTGAATAACTAAGCAAAGAAAATTTTGATATCTTGGAGTACTTAAGCCCATAGTTTTGAGTGCCCTGTAGATATCGAAGAACCCGTTTGGCTGCGAACCAATGAGTTTCTCTAGGTTGTTGCATAAATCGTGATAGAACTCCAACAGAAAAAGAAATATCAGGTCGAGTAGTTGTAGCATAAATCAAACTGCCAACTAGTTGCCTATAAGAAGTTGCATCAACCAAATCAGAGGAATCATTAGATGAAAGTTTGAGATTTTGCTCCATAGGAGTGCTGAGAGGCTTGCAATCAGCCATACCAAACTTTTTGAGAAGATCACCAATATATTTTTGTTGACTGATGAAGATAGATTGGGGGTTTTGAATCACCTCAATTCCCAAATAGTAATGAAGATGACCCAAATCAGTCATATCAAAACCTTGCTGCAATCCTTCTTTTACATTTTGAATATTAGCCTCACTAGTTCCAGTGATAAATAAATCATCCACATAAACAATAAGATAGACAATAGTACCATCAATCTGTTTAACAAAAAGAGTTGCATCATCAAATTCAAAGTGATGAAAATTCAACTGCAAGAGATGCTCAGTAAGTTTTTCATACTAGGCTCGTGGGGCTTGTTTTAAACCATACAATGATTTTATAAGCTTGCATACCTTGTCCTCTTTGCCAGGAACTTCAAAGCCTTCAGGTTGAGTCATATATACTGTTTCTTTAAGATCACCATTCAAGAATGCAGTTTTAACATCCATGTGATGGATGTTCCAACCATTTTGGGCTGCTAAAGCCAACAAAACACGAATAGTAGTCCATTTTGCTGTAGGGGCAAATGTTTCATCATAGTCTATGCCCTCTTTTTGAGCATAACCTTTGGCAACAAGGCGTGCTTTGTGTTTATCAAGTGAACCATCAGCGTTATATTTATTTCTAAAAATCCACTTACAACCAATAGGTTTACAATAAAGAGGAGGATCAACCAACTCCCATGTGCCATTATTCAAAAGTGCATTATACTCATGTTGCATAGCTTGCCTCCAAAATGAAATATGATGAGCTTCTTTATAGGAATTTGGTGTTGAATCGATTGTGAGATTGAGTTCATCAATAGACTCAAGGTTATCTGAAATATTAGATTGAGCTTGTAGCCTTGCTTTATAAGAACTTCTTGTACCTGTTTTACCTATTTCATCAGGTCGCAAATCTTTCAAAGTTTGTTGAACTTGTTTGGTCCACCTATGAGAGGATTTTTGTGGGACAGTAGATGTTTCTATTTGTAGATTAGAATCTTCATTGGGAGGTAATGAGTCAGGCTCATCATTAGTGAGAACATCACTATGAGAAGGGGCTTCTTCTGGTACATGAAGAGGTGGAGCATCATGAGTTGAGGTAGCTTGAGATGCAGGTTCTACACATGTATTCATTCCTCCAGAGTGTAAAATCTCACAAGAATTTTCTATCCAAGGAGAAGATGTGGCAAATTTATCAAGCTGTTTTAACTCATTTTCAATATGTGTATCACTTTTGAAAGATTCACAAAATACAACATCACGAGCAATAAAAAACTTTTTATGAACTTCATCATATAATCTATAGGCTTTTGAAGTTTCAGAATAGCCCAAAAAAATGCACTTATAACTATGATGATGCAACTTATTCCTTTTTTCTTTAGGAATCAAAGCATAGCAAATAGACCCAAAAATTCGAAGGTGTCGAATAGTTGGAGGATAACCAAACCAAACCTCATATGGAGTTGTTTGGTGAAGAGCAGATGATGGAGATCTATTGCGAAGATAGACTGCTGTTCTTGCTGCTTCAGCCCAAAAATATAACTTGATACCTTTGAAATATAACATTGCTCGAACCATGTTCATGATAGTTCTATTCATTCTTTCAACAACACCGTTTTGTTGAGGAGTGCCTGGAATAGTGAGATGATGCTGAATACCATTTTGACAAAGATAATCCTCAAAAATTAGAGAAGTAAATTCTCCACCATTATCTGTTCGAAGAGTACCAATTTGAGATTGAGCCTGATTTTCAATCATAACACGAAATCTTTTAAAAGTGTCAAAAGCCTCTGATTTTTGCTGCAAAAAATAAATCCAAGTCATGCGACTATAATCATCAATAAACAACATAAAGTACTTAGATCCTCCAATAGAAGTTACTGGTAAAGGCCCACACAAATCTGAATGAATGAGTTGCAATTTTCTATGTGCTCTCCAGGTGGAATGAGGAAAAGAATTTTTATGTTGTTTGGCAAGAATACATGCTTCACATTTTTCAATTGATTTAGAAAAAAATGGCAAACCATCAACACCATTCTTTTGCATGGTATGAATGCTATCATAACTAATATGCCCCAATCTTGCATGCCATAAAAGGCTTGGTGATAGACTCTCTTCTTCAGTAAGATATGCAAAATTTTTAGAAGTAGATGCACCATTTAATTTTAATAATCTTCCATCTTCACACCCAGTGAAAACAATTTGATTGTTAGATGTTTTTCTTACAACAACCTGCCCATCTTTTAAGAAAATAGAATAGCCTTTTTGTCGAATCAATACTAATGATAGCAAATTTCGTTGTAATTCTGGAATAAATAATACATCATGAAGCACAAGGTCTTGAAGATTAGGCAACTTAAATCGAATAGTTCCTTTTCCAAGAGGTTTCAGACTAGATTTATCTGCTAAATAAATTGGACCATAGGCACCTTCATGAAATTCTTCAAAACAATCACGCCGAAATGTCATATGTTGTGTGGCTCCAGTATCTAAGATCCAAGAATCATACCATGAGGAATTAGATGTAAAATCTGAAACAGAAAGCACATATTGATCACTATCATTGTCACAAGCAAATTGGGCTGCTCCTGAAATTTTATCCTCTGAAATTTTATCATCACTGTGCATTTTTGTTTTATCTTTCTGTTTAAATGAATTTTCTCTAAAACTTTCTATCTTGTCCCATGAGAGCTTACATTCATGTGCTTCATGACTACCTTTTCTACCACATCTTTTACAATATAAATACTGCCTATCATTTTGATTATCATGTTGCCTCCATTGACCTCTAGTTTTTCCTTTATCATTATAACTATACTTTGAAGAGATTTTATTGATAGATTTTTCTTTTTGATGAGCAAAACAAACATTTTCAGTAGTAGTATCTATTTTCCTTCCAAAAGCTTTTTCACGTTCTGCTAACTTTTCAACCAATGTATCAAATGAAATGGTTTTCAATTGATTACTTGCTTGAAGAGACTCTAGATAAGTGGAATGTGTTGGAAGAAGTGCCTTGATGAAAGCAGTGAGATAGATATCAACTTTTCCACCCGCAGCATCAACATCATGTTTTATAGCTCTGATTTCAGAAGCCAAACTCATAACATCACCATTTTTCAATTCAAGATTAAACAATTTTAATTGTAACTGAATAAACTCTAATTCTGAATGAGAATCAAATAAATCTTTTAATTTGTGAAGAGCTTCCCATGCAAATGTGCATCCTTGTATATGTCGATACACATCTCCATTAACAGAAGCTCTTATCAAAGCCAAAGCTTTGGAATTTTTATATTGCCAAATTTCTTTTTCTTTAGCATCAATTGGTGTTGTAGGTTGTGCATTTCCATCACAAATTTTAGACCATAAATCATTAAAAATGAGAGTGTTTTCAATTTTTCTATGCCATTCCATCCAATTATCTTTTCCTGTTAAAGTTTCTCCAATCAATGAAACAATAGACTGCATTCTGAATTTAAAATAAATAAACACTATTTACAAGGCCTGCAACTTTAAAATAACTTCTCAATCCTTTAAAAATAGAGAATAAATAAATTGATATCACCTGAATCAATTTATTGTTTCTGTAGAATTCTCTGCTCTTATTTCTCCGCTCTGATACCACTGTTAGGGCAGAAATGTAAATGAATTGATAAAATGAAACACATTTCAATTAAAATTCAAGAAGTAATTGCTGCATAATAAAGGCAGCGAACAGTTTGCACAGTTACACAAAAACTGTCGGATGGAACAAATAAGTTATAACTATACAAAAACTAATAAAATCAAACAAAACTAAAATTAACCTAAAATAACTAAGTTTTAACCTAAAGATTAATACATTAACACACAAGGCCCAAGGGGAGGTGTGGAGACCAAGAGTTATGCCTTAAAGGCCTTTCTTGTCTTCACACTCCTTAAGGTTCACTGGGAAGACTTCCCAATGTGCCTTGGGAAGAACAAGGGATATGATATTCCTTGAGAGATGTAAATGAAGAATTAAAAATTCCTCAAAAAGGGATGCTCATGGGGATTGGAGGAATAAAGAGGAATTAAAAATTCCTTGGAAGATGAGATTCTTAGAGGAATGTGAGTTTTTGAAAATCTCACATTCACCTAGGAAAAGAGCATTTAAGGAGAGTGGTTGGATGGAAGGGACAAGGAGTTGACTTTGTGGCTAATCATGATGATTAGCCACTAGCCACTCATTAGGAGAAGGATTAGAAGAAAGATTAGGTGGGATTAGGGTAGATAATATTTGTAGGAGGATTTGACTAGGAGAGAGAATGAGTGGAGGGTGTTGGTGCCCAAAACCACAGATTGGAAAACTTAAGGGTCTATCAAATCCTCAACTAATCCAACTAGCCTTGGCCAACGAACAGGGATGGTCAAAGACCAAATCCCTCTGCACTTATGGCTCCATTGAACCTAGGTAGGTATACCTTTCCCTCTCAAGCACAAAAGATTTATTTAAAGTGATTTAAGTTTTATGATTAGTAAATGCAAAACTGGCAAATGATTGTTCTGCAATTATGCTTTATTGTGTGCTTTAAGTGAATGCCTTTTGAAACAAAATGAAAATGATTACGATTGTATATTAAGAATAAGAATGCTTTCAGGACTTGAAAGAAATATGAAAAGATCGGTTCATATAGGATCTGGCAAGAATGCCTTCTTCATTAAGGACCTTAAATGCATAACAAACCAGGACCTTAAAAGATGAATAACAGACCAGTGCCTCTATCCAGGGATATATATGGCACTTTGTGGATAAGAGATGTTATCAACTCCAGAGACAATATTAATTATCAACTATGAAGGCTTCAGTATGTGTTACACAAACAATGAAAACCCAATCTCATATTTAATGCAACAACATGTGATGGCACATCATGGCAAATCAAATGACAAATTTATCAAGAGGACAAAGATAACTAATCAACACAAAAGTATGCACAATATTTGGAAAAGAAACAACAAACCTTGTATATTAATCTTTAGGAAATGATTGCATACATAAGATGCACCGGAAGATGCTCCATTACAGTTTGTTTGCACAAAAAGATGATTCTTGTTCCTATAGACTTCCTTGATACATATAAATTACAACCCTTACAGGCATAACTGGTTGTTTCTTTTTTTGTAATTCTTATAAAAATCCTAGAACATCCCTCATCTACATAAAAAATGACTCACTACAAATATGTGAATCAATAGGCATAGATCAAAGGACAAACCCTTTCATTTTTCTAAACTAAAATCTAACTAAAACATAACACCTAACAACTTAAGTGCTAAGATAACATAAGACAATTATAAAAGCATGAGAAATAAAAATTTCAATTCTTTGGATCCAGCCTCTTCCTGCATTTCTTGATGTGTTTAAGGTAGCCTTCATCCTTGTATGTAACTGCATTAAAAATTGTATCCCTAAGTGCCATATCTATCTTGATTAGGTTCTCTAACTGGTCTACTATCTCATTCATATCCAAGGCATTTGCTTGGGCGACACTGAGGGATGCACTAAGTAAAGCCTTACATTCTGAGAGCCATGCACCTTTGTCCTTGATAACCCCTGCATCTTTAACCAAATTGGGAATCTCATTCTGCAAAACCTCTGGGCCCTCTTGGAACTCTTCCTTCAACACCTTTGTATACTTTTCATGAATTTCAATTCACTTTGTTATCCTTCTGACAGTCTTTTCTTTCAATGTCTCCTCCTATAATAATAGATTGAGTCTGTCGTAAATCCTTTGGTTACAAACTATATTATCCATGTTTTTTTGATATACACCCCAAAACTCATCCAAAACCTTTTCTAGATTTTCATATCTCCTTGTCATGAATACACAGGCAACATCCATCCTGATAGTTTTCATTTGCTTCTTCATCTTATTTTGTTCCAAGGCTAGTTTCTCAAACTTCCTTTTCCATTGGGAACTAGAGTCAGTGATTTGTGGTACTAGATGTCCTCCTCCTTTTAAAGCTTCTTCATACAATTCTTTGTATTTATGCTTTTTAGCAAGTTCCCATTTCAAATGAGCCTTATTAAACTTGGAAATGTCAATCCCTATATCTGCAGTGACCATAGGATCCACCTCTCTGACTTTCAACCTCATCATATGACTGAAAGCCTTATCTACATCTATTATCTTAGGTCTCTTATTGGGAGGGTATAGGGCCCATAGCAACATTTATTCCTCATTTAGATCATACCTTGATCCAATAAAAATATCTTTTACTGCTTGGATACCCAATTTCATATCCCTATTATCCAAGTGCAGAAAAGTATAAAAAACAAATGAGGCACTCAAGTCCCATCCTAGAAACACAATTATACCAGCCTCCACTAGTAATTGCCTCCCCTTCTGTGGGGTCATATTGTCAACTTCTGCATTGATGTCTTCCTTCAACCTCCTCTTCATTTCTGCTTGATTTTCGGGAGTAATATTTGGCACCGATTCCCTTAATTTCTTACCTTTGAAGTGATACAGGAATGATTTGAACTCTTTAGATTTTATGAATTGATCATCTGATACGAAAGTGGCGTGCTCAATCATTCTATCATCTACCTCTGCATTCAAGATTGTGATTAATTTGTCCTATGCATCAGGCTCTTCTTCTCTATTAGGTACTTGTAATTTTGATACAACTTCATTCTCCCCTGAGTTACTTTCTGCACATTCCTCTTCTTCACCTTGGAGGTCCTCTAGCCTTTTTTTTTTCTGCTGTAACCTTCTCTTCAATTCTTCCATCACATCAGCCAATTCTTCCACTTCCTTATTTTTGCACAAATCTTCCATATCATCAATAAAATGGATATAACCTTTTAGGGTCTGCCTTTCCTACACATGTTTATATATCCCTCAGGATCATAATTCTTCTTGGGTGTGTGTAACAACAAATTGTATTCATCTGCTAACTTTTTGTCAATGGCTTCATAAGCCCTAGTTGGTACAATCCTAAAATCTCCAAACTCCAAAGTCCCTAGAAAAAAGGCCTGCTTACGTGCATCCCCAAAGTGACGAGTATTGGAAACACCAAGCTGTCTAACCACTTCTAAAAATGCAATACGATCAGGTATTGGTCTAGACAATACATATGGTGAACACTTGAAACCGAACACTCTAACAAAAATAAAATCGACACAGGAAAACCAATCACCCCAATTATGATTCACTTTGGTATTATGGTGCTTGAATGGCCAAAGAAAATTCCTAATGGTTTCCAAAAAGGATCCTTCAATAGTTTCATTGTACATTTTGAACAAGGGTTTGATGAAAAATTATTCAAACTTAACATAATGGGAACTCACATACCTAGAATCCCATAAAGAAACCCATAGCTGCACAGGTTGCTCCTGTCCGTCCTTTCCAAACTGGTTTACTCTCAAACCCTCTGGCCACAATCCTTTGAATTGACCATAAAACAATATTATACACATTAATAGAGAATAATGCTTGAAATTCTTATCAGGACTATTCTTCAGGTTTAAAAAACCCTCATGCAATCTGTCTGCCAGATATGTAGTGAAATCAAATGATCTTGGTTCATGCCTCTAGATATCAGCTACCAAAACCAACGGTCCCATTCTTCCTTCATCAATCTTCCTTTCTCAACTTTATGAAACACCAAATTCCACCCTTGATATGTGGTGTCCATCTTTTTGTATTCTTCCTCCAAATCATCAAAAGACAGAGGCATCTCCGTCTCAAAATTCAAACCAAAAACTTCTTGAATTGTCGCTACTGCGAAACGAATAAAAATAGTCTCGTCAGGTAACAAGATGCATCTTTTAGTGGCATCATAATTTCTAACCAGGAGTTTGAGCAAGTCTATGTTTACAAATACATTAGGGACCGTGAGTTTTTGTAGACCAATGCTCCATGGGTTAGATATAGGCATTGGGTCATTTCTCCTCATGTAATGACACAAGAACAATTTGTGTCCTTGCACTCAGGTCCATACATCACCTATATCCTTATATCTATCCTCCAGCCGATCACAAATTACAAAATTTTTCTTCAACCTTATAGACTTAGCTCCTGAAGAACTCATCTAATCGATCATGTTCTGGTTTAGCTTCCTTTGCTTCACAACCTCTCCTACCTTTGATTTTTTTGATGTGTCACTAGATATTTCTGTGACCTTCCTTTTTCCTTTCGAACTTGAACCCTCCATTTTGCAAATCCTCTATTCTGCACTCTGTAACTTCAATTAGAACTTCAGAGATAACAACCTTCTTACGCATTACTTTGTGAAAGAAAAATGTAAATGAGACCTCATATATAAATTTATCTCCATCAAAGTTAACATCTAAAACAAAATCCTGGTTAGATTTGCTTCGTGTGATTTTAGGGCTATCCATTGGATGCATTAAATAATGGTTGTCATGTTTGTTTTCACACCAGATTTCTTAACAGTTGATCGGTGTAACTTTTCCCGAGAACTTAATTATTTGCCGCCACCCATAATGTACACTTCTTTAATTTCCCTTTTGTCCTTTTGATCGATGTAAGTCACCCCGACAGATCCTCCTTTCTTTCCTTTGTGGCATCCTGCCCATCGAAAATAACGCTCATCTGATAGTAGAAGCTACCCCGATGAGTTCTCTTTTATGGTTTGCAATTCTTTCCTCTCGGTTGCTTCATCATGTGTCGGAACAACCTAGTTGACGTTTTACTGATTCCCTGATGACATCGACTTTTATCTTGCAAAACCCTTCTACCGCTCCGCTCTATCGGCATAGCTTTTCCCGATGAGGTCCCCTTGTCTACATTCTGCTTTAACTTCTTCATCGGGCATCGGGATAGCATGTAAACATCTCTCACCGATGGATATAGGTTACCTCGATAAGATTCTGAACTCCATTCTCATCACTTCTTTATTGACATAATTCTAGCTAATATTGTCGCCCGCCTAGCTTTTCTTTATTGGGCATTGGTGTAGCTATTTTGGTTCCCTCTCGAAAGTTAACATTTTCTTCAATGAAACCACCTTACTTCCGGTTCGCACCTTTTTCCTCTTGGCTCCCCTATTCATCCTATCAGACATCGGGGTAACCCAATATTCCTGTCTTCCGATACTCTGATAATTAAAATGTTACAATCGCACTCTTCCTTATCGGTGAGGGTTATACCGATAGCTCCATCGGCTATCGGTATAACAACTTTCTTGCAGTTTTGATATTGAATTCTTTTTTCGATGGATACATCCTCTTACTTACTCCTCGATATAAGCTACCCCGATAATAATGTCTCACCTTTCTTTTGCGCTTGGCTATGCAGTCCTGTCGGGATAACCTATGCCGATAATTTAAATTTTGTAAATTTGAAAATTACCATAAATGTTAATGGCTCCAATTCTTCATATAGGGTGTATGCAAGCTAGAGGCACTTCTAATTTCATCATACTCACTCCTCTTCTGATATCTGCCAGAATGCTAATATGATGGACTCTTTATGCAGTCTTTACTTATTGCATGCCCTTAGTGTGTCCAAGTGATACCTTGACACTCTCGAAACAACTGATCCTTAGAGAACTTTACTCGTGTTAATAAGGTTCCTACACATGCAAACCAATAGTAAATGCTCATATGATAGGAAAAAAGGCTTCCATATAGGACAAAATGTTTTGTAAAAATATGTGCTAACAAAGGGAATTAAAAATTAGAAGAATAATGCTAAGTGAGTTTAGGGAGTTTCTAGAAGAATTTATTAGGTTAATGATGGATTAGGAAAAAGCTTATTTGTAGGAATCACTTAGGTTAACTAATTAATTGAAATTAATTAGTTAAGAGGAGGAATTTAAGGAGTTTTAATATTGAACATTTTTAGAAGAATAAAAGGGGATTGATTTATTAAATAAATCAATCAACAAACTATAGTGACAATATTAATTATAATTAATTAATATTGAGGAGGAATTAAAAATTGGCATAATTAATAAATTAATTATGTCAGGAACTTTTAAAATAATTATTTTTAAGTGTCTACATTTTGCCCCTCTTTTACGCAGCGGCAAATTTGGCGGTGGGTAAAAGATAGAAGAAAAAATAGATAGATGCCCTAGCATAAAGCGTGGGAGGTGTATGCCCCCTCGAGAATTTTTTCAAAAGAAAAATTGACGAAAAATTCTCGAAATAAAGAAGAAAGAATTTGAGTGGATGAGAAAAGTGAAAGAGAAAGAGGGAGCAGATGTAGAAAAAGTAGAAGAGCATATAGAAGAAGACAGACCACGGGGGGAATGGGCCCTTGAGGGGGCCCATATAAGCCACAAAGGGCCCAATGAGGGTCATTGTTACACACAAGCCTTGGAGCCAATCAGAGCCCAGAAGAGAGAAGGAGATATGGATCACATTCCCTCCCATGATCATCACGTTGAGAGTATCCGACGGTACGATAGACCCACCAGCTATGGACCACCGGTATGTAGGACTATCCCCCCTTTTGATTTTTTAGGCTAAGGGTAGAATTACGGCTTAGATTAGGGCCAATATTTGGCAAGGCACATGCATTGATTGACTTTACAGCTCGTGCGCCTATGGAGTAGCACGAGCACTGGCGCTTGTAGGAAATAGGTAGGTAGAACTAATTTTTTTTTTGGGGGAGGTGGTGTCTAGCGTGGGTTCTCGTGCATCAACGCAGGTGCTCGCGCATCCGCGCGGGCGCTTAAGGTCTTACTCGAGTGCTCGCATTGAAGGAGGTTGTAGGCAGGGGGAGGGGGAGAGTTAGGGTCTCTGTTAGCATGCACGCCTATAGAATGGCATGTGCACCACGGATTTTGTACGAGCGTAGGTAAATCAACGCGTGCACTAGGGAGGGGAGAGATTAGAGGCAGGCTTAGAATTTTTGGGATAGGTTGAGGGTATGGATGGACCTGAAGGGTAGAATAGGACTTGAGGACTCATAAATAATGAATTATTTTTTTGCTGGATGTAGGCTGAGTTGGGGCCATTGACCTCGAGGGAGAATTGGCCTGCTACCATGAGTATATCAAGAGTTGCAACCTGATGAGTTGGAGGTGCTAGCTACTTTAGGGTTGCATTATGTGGGCAGGTGGTAGAGGATACGTGCTCATACTGCGATGATGACAACATTAGTGGAGAGGTGGGACAATAGGTATAACACCTTCTGGCTTCCTACTGGCGAGGTGACAATGACTCTTCTGGATGTATGGAGGACCTTGAAGATCCCCATTCGCGGTGTCATCCCAGAGTACCATTTGGATGTAGCAAATTTTTATCTTTGGGAGGCTTGTGAGTATGAGACCCCGCCGATGCTAGACAGGAGTAGGATGCACTTGGGTAGGGCAATTTATATTCGGCGTATTCCTCGCATGGTATTGGTTATTTATGGATTCTTGAGTGAATGGATTATACCTGATCTAGGAGGCCATGGATTTCTTGTTGGATGGAGCAGGTGCCTTTATTTTATGGTTCATGATGGCATGCAGTATGCGTGGGGAGCCGTGATGTTGGTTTAGTTATATCATGATATGCATCTAGTGATGTATAGGGAGTATGCTAGCTTGTCCGCATGAGTGATACTTCTCCATATCTGGGCTTGGGAGCATATTGCGGTTACTCGACCACTAGGTGTATAGGACAGGCGAGACCGTCAGCCATATATAGGGGGCTGCTACACTATACTCAGATAGGGTCCATATGGTTTTGGTGCCAAATTCTTGATGAGCTTATGTAGTTTACATGTTGACCATTTTTGGGGTGTGAGAGATGGAGGGGGGATTGGCAGCTACACTGGGCTGGGGTGGAGATGTGGATATTTGACAAATTAGTGTACATTATGGAGTATTATGCACCCTAGAAAGTGGCGAGACAACTTGGGAAGGTTCAGGGCATAGTGGGGGACATCCCATTATATCCTTGGATTACACGGGAGGTAATATTTTGGGGCCCAACAACGAGTCTATTGGAGGGAAGGACCAGTTTTTAGATAATGTCTCATTTGGTTTGGGATGAGCAGATGGGGGTAGGTGAGGATCGAGGGATGACAGGGGGATACAAGAGTTGGTGGGAGGGGCATTTGCCAGTACATCTTACCATTCCTGGGGTTTTGGAGGATGATGAGCTACAATCGATCGTAGATCAGATAGTCAGCAGGGAGGATGATGGGCAAGGTGAGAGAGTTGTGGTTGGTGCAGGGAGTGATGTTGGTGGACAGTAGAGGAGGGTCAAGGTTGTATGGAGGAGGGATCCTAAGGAGGGAGAGGGATAGGGAGTACCGGCAGGAGAGGTCATAGTGGCAATGGCTGGCAGGGGAGAGGATGTTGTACTTATGGATGTTCCCGAGGCAGAGGTGGAGGGAAAGGTAGGAGTATCATAGGCTGACGTTGACAGAGTGCAACAGGAGAGGGATATGACTCAAGCGAGGCTCCATTCCCTTGAGGATGAGATACAGATAGAGAGAGCTGGGAGGGAGAGTCTGGAGGTAGAGGTGGAGCGGCTGTAGTGGGAGATAGCAGATTTGACAGAGAGAGTCCATACAACAAGGACAAAGGTGGATGCTTTGAGGCAGAAGAGGGAGGAGTCTAAGTGGATGCTAGAGGAGGCACATATAGGGACAGCTACAGAGGCCCTTCAGGATGTTATCCATTGATAGGATGATGAGCTAGAGGGGCTACACGCCAGAGTGCAAATGTGATATGACTGCGGGGGGAGAGGGATGCAACGCGTCAGATGTTGGTTCCTGTAGGGCTTGGGCAGATGTACTCTGATAAGATGCAGCAACGGGATAGGACAAAGAGGGAACTTTGGAAGTGAGGGTACTCCAGGGGACTAAATCATGGAGTAGTACCTACGACACAACAAGAAACTTCATACACTGAGAGTGTGTGATCTCACAGGACACAGAGTTAGCGACCCACATAGAGCAAATAGACAGGTGGATCAGTGGGTTTTAGGCCACTAGGAGGAGGGGGAGCAGGAGGATCAGGTGGAGGAGGTACAGAGGAGGGGAGAGCTAGCTCCATTTTGGCTTGTGTATCATATTTTGACCCTTCAGGGTGATCATTGTACCATTACAGATATATTCATCTCTTTTGAGCTTATATATATATATATGATTTTGTGGTGATGGATGATGTGTGTACTTTATTATGATGGATTCTATTTATTTTCTTGTGATTGTGATGTATGGATGGTAATTATGGATATGTTGTGCTGACCTATTTTTGATGCAGTGTGGATGCTTATATATGTATGCCTATGATATGCTGCTGACATGTTTATGGGTGTAGGATGAGTGATCATGCTTTTGATGTGTATATATGCTCTATATGTAGATGTAAATGATTTATGATGAATGAATAATTAGTGTAGGTGCAATCTATATGAGAAATGATTGTAATGTCATTTTTACAAATATTGCAATGTAAGTTACAAATGGTATGCAAATAATGTGATCTAAATGAATGAGTAATAAAATGTAATGTACCTGAATGAATTGATGTCATCTATTATAAATGCATAAATGATGCATGTAATGAAATCTAAGTACAACCTTATGTGGTAAATGTTTGTGAAAAAATGGCAATCCAAATGAATAGTGTAATGAAATGAATAAGTAATGAAACCTAAAATCTATATGAATAATGCCACCTATATGGCTAAAGTGAATGGATAATGCAAAGAGGGATTATGCCGATAGTAATACAATGATCTTAGATGGAAAATAGAAGAATATGGAATAGGAGATGGGGGGGGGGTGTTTAATTGAGGACTCCATGGGATTATTAGATTAGGATTTTATGGAATGATGGTGAGAGTTGTGCACAAAAATTATGGAGAGCCAACCTAGTTTGATATTGCCCTGGGTAACCTGCACCACCGATTATAGGAATCAGGATGCCATGAGAAACCCGAGGCATGGATTGACTCATAGTCAAATGAGAATTCCTTACACACAGCTATGTAAGTGTTGAGAAACACTAATACAAAGTTGTGGGTACGTGCAAGGAAACCCTCAAACACACCGACACCTCTTGTACATGAGAGGGTAAGTGTTGATAAACACTAGTACCAGGTTGCTGGTTTATACGAGAGAGATCCAAAACATGCCATGCTATGAAAATATGCCCCAGTATGCATCTATTGTAAACATACCTGGATATGGAAAATCCAGGTAGTTGTAGATAGGTGTAGTCATAAGGAAAAAGATGCAAGTCTAAATGAAAAATCAAAGAAATCAAACAAGTCATTCATTCTTGACCAACTAACAGCTCTTGCCAAGAGTAGGATTAAGGTGGAGGATTAAGTTGCTAGGCGAGGGAAGGATTCATCCCTAGGGCAAAGGACAAAGTGGGTGGAATTTTGGATTAGGCAAGTGATCATATGGCTTTGAAGATTAACTTGTGGACTTAGGACTGTTCTTAAGACTTCGTGAAGCTCACATAGAGGCACAAAAGCTCAGTTTTGATGGGACATCCCTTATTCATGACTTAGGTGAAGACTCATCATCATATGCATGATTTATTTGGAGATGGAAATGGAAAGGATGTTGTGATGGGCGGATTGGATGGGGAGGGTGATGGAGCATAGACCTAATAGACAATGGATCTAGTTTATTTACCTTGGTGCCTACATGAAGGTTTTCACCAAGGTACTTGTCCATAGCGCCACAAAGTGATTTCCACTGATGGATGAATTGATTTTTTTTTTTGGGTGTCACAATGTGCCTGTTTGCTAGGTTTTCACTAGAGTGACGATGTTTTTTTAGGATCTTTTTCTCTCTCTTTTTTTTTTTTTTGTATTTTTCATGTTTTTTGTATTTTTTTGACAATTAATGACTTTCTAAGTACTAGGCATAGAATCTTTTTAGGTGCATGATATTTATTGGATCGTCCAAAGGATCTCCTTCAGGAGTAGCCAATTGATAGGCCCCTAATCCATATTTTTCTGTGATTACATATGTCCAAGCCAATTAGGCTCGAACTTGCTTTTCTTTTCTCTTTCTTGAAGGTTTTTCTGATTCTCCATGAGGACAAGGTCACCAATTTCAAATTCTTGGGTTCTGACTTTCTTGTGGTAACTCATACGTAGAAGATTCTGATATACCTAGAGATGGTTCAAGGCCTTGAGGCGCCTCTCATCTAACAATTATAGCTCTTGTAAGTGGGCAATTCCGTATTCTTCATCTGGTAGGATATTTTGCAGCGATACTCTTAGAGAGGGGATCTCAATCTGAAGGGGGAGGATGACTTCAAAGCCAAAGACAAGGGAATAGGGGGTGATGTCTATGGGTGTGCAGATGGAGGTGCAATAGGCCCACAAAGAGGGATGGAGTTGGAGGTACCAATCGCGACCAGCTTTATTGGCTGTTTTTTTGAGGAAATTGATTAGGTTTTTATTAGAAGCCTCAGCTTGACCATTACCTTGGGGGTAATATGGGGTGGAGAAGCAATGTTGGATGTCAAATTTCTGGCAGAGTTCTTTGACATCCCAATTTTTAAATTGTCTACCATTATCTCTAATGATAAATTTTGGAATGCCATATCGACAGATCAGGTAGTTGAGTATGAATTTGGATATCTGCTTACCAGTGGTAAAAGTAAGAGGGATATCCTCTACCCACTTAATGAAATATTCAGTGGTAGTGATAATGAATTTATTTTCATTGGAGGATGAAGGGTGGATTTTCCCAATGAGATCGAGCACCCACTATGAGAAGGGCTAGGGTGTAATGAATGACTGCAATTCTTGTGATGACGCATGGATCTTGTCACCATGTTGCTAGAAAGGGATTCATTTCTTCACATAGTTATATGCATCTACTTCCATTTTAGGCCAATAATATCTTGTTCTCAAAAGATTTTTAGCCAAAGTGAGCCCACTTGAGTGTGCCCCACAAATGCCTTCGTGTACTTCATGTAATGCCCATTGCGCCTCTTGTTTATCTAAACACCTTAGGAGGGAACCATCAAAATGCCTTTTGAATAGGTCATCTCTAAGGACGGTGTAATGAGCACATCAATGAATGAAGATTTGTTGTTGGGTTTTTGTAAGGTGTGGGGGAATGGTGTTGTCTCTAAGGAGGGTGTAATGAGCACATCGATGAATCAAGGTTTCTTGGTACCAAGGGACTCAGGACCAATGAGTACACATACCATTTTGGACTCTGGTAGATCATATGCCGAAATGAATAGTTGCTCGACCAAGAACTCACACTTCTGACTATGTGCTGGCATCTGAAGGAGGGAGCCAATGGTGGCCATTGCATCTACAACCTTATTATTTGTTCGCAGGACTTGATCAAACTTGATCATTGTGAAGTGCTACTTAAGATCTTCAACCATGCCATGATAGGGGAGAAGTTTGTCATCTTTTGTTTGGTATTCGTCATTGACTTGTTTTATGACAAGTTGGGAATCACCATAGACTTGTAATTCCCTTATCTTCCACTAGATAGCCAAGCGTAATCCTATAATGATTGCCTCATATTTTGCGATGTTGTTGGTACGTGAAAAAGCTATCTTGTATGACTTTGGGATGCAATCTCCTTGAGGTGTGATCAGTAGTATTCCTGCCCCCGATCCATTTTGTGTGCAGGAGCCATCAAAATACAACTGCCATGTAGAGGATGTGGTGACAGTCATAATGAATTCATCTGGTAGTTCTATAAGAATATGATGGTCACCTGGAAGTGGAGTGTCACCCAGCTAGTCTCTGATGACTTGTCCCTTGATTGCTTTTCTGTCTACATACTCAATGTCAAACTCACTTAACAACATGACCCATTTTGTGGTTCTGCTAGTGAGGGCAACTTTTGACAAGAGATATTTAAGTGGGTCAATATTAGCAATCAATTTTGTTTTGTTGTTCAACATATAGTGTAGGAGTTTTTGTGTACTAAATACCAATGCCAGGAATGCCCTTTCAATGGGGGTATAATTGAGTTCATACTCCACTAGTGTCTGACTGATGTAATATATGGCATGTTCCTTCCCCTGATCATCTATTTATGCCAATAATGTCCCCAATGCCATTGTGGTAGCACATATGTACAAAATAAAGGGTTTTCCAGGAGTAGGAGGCATAAGCAGTGGAGGTGACACCAGGTATTCTTTGAGTTTTTCAAAGGCATTTTGACACAAGCAGTCACATTTGAATTTTGTGTCTTTGCGCAACAGGTGTGCAATTGGATGGCATTTATCTACAAGTTGTGAAATAAAATATCTAATAGACTGGAGTTTCCCTGGAGGTTGCAAAGTTGTTTGAGAGTCTTTGGTGGAGGCATTTCCATGATGGCTTTTTCTTTTGCAGGATCAACCTCGATGCCTTTGCGAGAAACAATGAAACCTAGTAGTTTTCCCGATGTGACACCAAAAACACACTTCTTAGGTTGAGGCACAGTTTGTATTTTTCCAATCTTTCAAAGATTTTCTTTAAGGAAGGGATGTGCTCCTGTCTTGTCTTTGATTTTCCTAGCATATTGTCCACATAGTCCTTCATAATTTTATGCAATAGGTCATGAAAAATCATTGTCATGGCATGTTGATATGTGGCTCTAGCATTTTTGATGCCAAAAGGCATGATCTGGTAATAGAAAGTCCCCCATGGTGTTGTGAATGCAGTTTTATGTTGATCTTCGTCTGCAATCCTGATTTGATTATATCCAGAAAATCCATCCATAAGTGATAGCATCTCATGCCTTGCTCTAAGGTCCACAATCATATCTATGTTGGGGAGCAGGAAATCATCTTTAGGACAAGCCTTATTTAGATCTCAGAAATTAGTACAGATGTGGATGCCCCTAGCGGGTTTGCCGACAGGTAAAATATTGGAGACCTATTCAACATAGTCTATTGGTTTGATGAATTCCACGTCCAAATTTTTTTGGAGTTTTGCCTTGACCAGGAGTGCAATATGTGGATGCATTTTGTGCAACTTTTGTTTTACAGGTTTTGCATATGGGTGGACAACGAGATTATGAACCACCAAGTTAGGATCTAGACTTGGCATATCAGCATAGGACCATGCGAAATTAATTTTTGCCTCTATGAGGAAGTTGATGAAGTCTTGCTTCTCTTGCTCTGTGAGGGAGTTGGAAATGAGCACATTTTTTGGAATGTCTTCGGTGCCCATATTGATTCAGTTTGTTTCTTCTGTTAACAAGTTTGACCTATCTTATGGAAGATAACCAATGGTAGGGAGGTCAAGTCCCTCATCCTCAAGTGCCTTTTCCAGGTTTTCACTTTCGGATATGCCCTTTGTTTTTGATTTTTGCTCAACCAAAGGTGCCTCAGAGAGGTTTTCACCTAGGGAATCATGTTTTTTTCTTTTTATTATCTTTTTTGTGGCTAAGGGCATTGACCTGACTACCAAAGTATCCTTTTTTATGTAGTTGAATACCGTGTATCCTATTTTAGTCTTCCAAATTTCGCATAGTCAGGAGAGTAATGAGAGCATTATCATCAATGCAAATGTCTAAAGTGGGTTTGTCTTGTTGTCCCCAGTCTATGAGTTCAGGATGGACAAGATGTAGCTCGTGTGAAATGGGAGGGGTTATGGGGGTGATGGGATTGACGTGAGTGTTAAAGAAGATGTTGTTTTTGTATTCATAAGGCATTTCATGGAACTCCTCTTCATCAGATTTTTTGATATCCAAAGAAGGACTTGAAGGGGTACTAGCGATAGTAATCTTAGGCATTGGGGTGTACCCCAAGCCTCTGTTGTACTTGTAGGAGATAGGATTTATGGGTGCTTTTCTTCCTTTCTCCTTTGGTCCCAAGCCGTGTCCTTTGTAACCCATTTTTTCAACTATAGCTGATGCTTTTGGATACATTTTTTTAGGTATTTTTGTTGGGTCTTCATCTTCTTCCCGGTACAACTAGGAAGAGACATCCGTGTCAAGGATTTCCTTATCAAGTGGGCTGCATTGCTAGAAGGTGGTATCTTTGCATTGTATAACCGATTTTTGATCTTTTTTGAGTTCTTTTGGTTTGCCAAATGACTTAGGAGATAAGGGGAGGTTTCCTATTAATAAGACATGCTCCAATCTGTATTCTCCACAACCATTATCTAGGATCTTGATTTGTGTGTCTGCTTGGGATGAGGTGGAGGCAACATTTGATGTGTATGATGGAGCAGTTGGCGAGGGTATATTTAGTGGGCAATGATATGGATGCTTCCCCTCTAAGAGCTTGCAATATTGAAAAGGTTGTGGATCACCTTTGATAGTGATCTCTCTTCCATTAAAGGGGAATTTGATTAATTGGTGATAAGTGGAGGGTACGGCTTGCAAGGAGTGAATCCATGGCCGATAGAGAAGGATGTTGTAGGGGAGATGAAGATCTAATACTTGGCAAGGGGTTTCAATTGTGATAGGGCCCACTTGAAGAGGTAAGGTGATCATGCCCTTTGAAACTCTTTTTGTATCATCATATGCTTTTTATTGTAATCCTTCCTGATGTATCTACCAGGTCCTCAGAAAGTCCCAATTGTTTTATTAACGTGTATGTACACAAATTGAGTCCGAATCCACCATCTATCAGGATACGTTTGACCTTGTGCTTTTGGAGAAGGGATTTGATATGCAAAGGTTTATTATGGTCTTCATCTGCAGGAGAATCATTGGAAGTGAACACAAGGTGTTGTTGGGCGGCAAGGTTTCCAATGAGAGCTTGAAATTGGGTAGCATTGATATTATCAGGAACGTGAGACTCAAGGAGAGCTTGTTCCAAAATTTCCTTATGGACAGGGGAAGTCTTGAGAAGTTCTACGATGGAAATCTATGCGGGGGTCTTCCCAAGTTGTTCAAGGAGGTCATATCAGCACGCGGAAGACATGGGGGGAGGATTTGATTGGGGAGGAGCTCTTTGCATGACAACTTTGCCTCGATGAGTGGTTACATTGCAGTCATTTTGAGAGTAGGAGGCGAAAGGTGTAGCACCTTGAATGACTATCCTAGAAAGGTTAGGTCTGCTTTGCGGAGGGGGAGTTAACTCCTTGGATAGTTATGACATTGACATGATTGTCTGCGGGCTCAATGCGACTCACTAAAGAGTCAAAGCCGGTTATGTGATTAGTATAGTCATATTTCACCATGTTAGATGATGAGCCTTTTCCTTTTTCATGTTTCAAGAAGGGTTCCTAGTACATTTTGAGTTTGGCATTGTTATTACCAGGTTTTGCATTTGCTACTTCAATTTCACCCCTATCAATGAGATCTTGTATGTAGATTTTAAGCTTCATGCATTTTTGTGTATCATGTCCCTTGATACAATGATACTCACAATATTCATTTTTATAATACCACCTAGGTTTGGGTTGATTGAGATCAAAAGGGCGAGTAATTGGGAAAACCATTGCGCCTGCTTGAATAAGCTTTTGAAACACCACTTCAATGGGCTCAACAAGAGGAGTGAAGTCTCTTGGAGTCCTATTGTTGGATCAGGGTGTTTGCCCCTGGATTAAGACATTGTTATGAGGATTTTGGGATTGATTTTGATTATTTTTATTGTTGAATTGGCGATTGGTGGGGGTGGGGTTTGGAGTAGTAACCACGGTCTGGACCCGTTTTGTATCAGTTACACTGTCATTGACCACGCTCTTATTTTTGGACCAGAATTTTGGTTTATCATTATGATAAGAGGAAGAATTTTGACTTGATCTTTGGTAGTGATTTAAGGTTCCTTCCTCTAACAAGAAACATTCAAGGGCTAGGCCCTTATCAATCAATTTTTGGAAAGATTTAATACACTGAGATGTTAGAGGCCTTGATAGTTCGGGCACCAGATTCTTTTGAAATAATTCAATTTGGTGCTATTCTGGCATGTACCATTGGAATTTCTTGATGAGGTGTCACCATCTTTGCAAGAAGTTAGCGAAAGTCTCTCCGAGCCTTTGCTTTGTGTTACACAGGCCCATCATGGAAACATCATTAGCCATGTTGTAGGCATAGTGAACCACAAACTTCTCTGCCAGGTCTATGAAGGAGATAATGGAACCTCACGGTAAGGACGAGAACCATGCTAGGGCATCTCCTGTGACACTCTTAGGGAAGAGTCTTCGAAGGTATAGGTTACTATAGGAGACTTCTTGACATAGGATGTGAAATTAATGGACATAGTCACGAGGGTCCCCTTTGCCCTCATACTTGGTGAACTTAGGGATCTCAAACCTTGGGGGGGGGAAAGGTGCAACTGATATAGATGGGTCATAAGGACAAGGATAAAATTCCTCAAAGGGGTAAGGTTTCCTTTTGTTGGTTCCTTCCTTCATGTCCTTGATGATGTTTTTCATGTCCTGAATTTCTTTAATGAGGTCTTGTTGTGGATTTTGGAAATGATGGATTGCATTTGCCCCTAGAATTAGATGAGTCATGGAAGGTGCACCACTACTAATATATTGATATGATGAGGAAGAAAGGATGTGAGATGTGATGACCGATGTCACAGGGACTTGAGTGATAGTCGATTGTGATCCACAAACTATTGTGACATGCTTAAGTGTGACCCGAATGAAGCTAGTGACATTTTTAATAGGAATGGAGGTTTGTGGAATGGGAATATATGGTTGAGAAGAAGAGGGTATAGAGGCATGTTGGAGAATAGATAAGATCAGATTTGATAGTGGTATAGATGGTAAGAAGGAAGAAGGTGGAATGGAGACCACGGGGGGAGGTGCCACAAGTGTTATTGATTGGGTATGAATGATTGGCGGGGCCGCAATTGATTGAGTTTGAATAGGTGCGGTGGTATGAGTGGGAGAAAGGTCTCCTTGTGGTTGTTGACCAAGGGTGGATTTATCGAAATCAGATGGGAGTTGAGCTCCATTTTCAAGGAGGGTCTTTAGAAGTGCAGTAGGATTGTGTTGGATAAATTTCTCCAACATCTCTTGGTTATAAGAGTCTGCTAGGAAAGTTTGCACTTCCAGAGAGAGTTCATCTTGGTCAACCATATTAGGATTTTGTGTTTGATTTTGGATGCTAGGTTGCACACTTTGTGTAGGATCTTCATATAGGACACTAATTTCTGACATACCATATTATTGTTTGGCCATCTTTTTCTTTTGAGATCAAGTTGTGACCATACAAGAATAACCTTAGAAAAGATTGAAGGAGGAAATTTTTGATGAGAGGACTTAGCAAGGCTCTTGGATTTTTGGATTTGAATTTGATGAAAATGGATTTTTCTGATTGATAGGGTATTTAGATTAGGACCCGGATTTGATTAGGATTGCACCTTAGTCCTGGGATGAGGATCTTAGGTGGGAAATATTGATGAACCCCCAAGCGAGGTAATGACCAAGTTGGGTAGAATTTAGACCTTGGAATGATGATAAAAAAACCTTTCTTCCACTAAGGGTTGACTAATGAACCTAAGTAAAACAAAGACGTGGCATAAGAGTCTTGATTGACTCAAAGGATAAGGCAAATGCACTTGGAGAGGATTCTTCTTCAAGCACAAAGCCAAGTGATTAAGGATAAGGTCTAAATGAAACTTCACAAGGTATGCAACCTTAATGTGAGGTTAAATTGGATTTGATTTGGTTTTTGAGAATTGATTTGATAATTGGAGGTGATTGATTTTGTGATTGGTTGATGTGCTAAGTCCTTAGGAAAAGATTGAGGATGATTGATTAAAGAGGGTTGATAGTGACGATTAAAAGAACTTTGGTGACTAGGATATCCTTGGCATGAACATGACTCAATAGATGATTGGTTCAGATGGCAAGTTGTATGAAGGGACACAACCACCCTAATTTTGACGATAGTTGGTGTTAAAAGACAAACCCGAACCTTGATGGAGGGCACAAAATCTTAATTCATCCCTAGCATCAAACTCATTTCTATGACCATGAACGTAATCGTGGCAATGATGCAAGAAGGTCCTATGTTTAAGCAAGAGTTTGCAGTTTGTGTACCAAAATTTTTTACGTCTAATGAGTTGTGCTTGTGTGAGCTTATTCTTCTTGATAGGTTAGTGGATTGACTTCTTAGGATGCTTATACAACTTAGGTTTATGGAACATGAGATGGACGGAGTTTTGACTCAATTAGGACTTTGTGTGGATGGTGACTAATGCAACTTGGGTATGACTATGTTTGGAATTATGACTAGGATCTTGACTTGGATGATTGTTTGCTTTTAGACAAGTGTTTTTTGCAAAGTGTTTGAGGATAATGATGTGTTTTTAGTCTACTCTTGGCAAGAAAGTATCAAGCAAAGCAAGCACAATAATCAAATGAATTTTAGCTCAAAGACACTCATGCTCATGTACAACATTCTTAAGGATGGCAAGGACAATAGTCATTGGATCCCAATCAGTTTCCCAGCTATGCTGACCTAGAGTAGACACCTAGATGCTTGACCCCACTAGCTCCCCTCCATGACACTCACTTCTCTAGGGCAGCCAAGCATCATTTCCCATGAAATCTTCTCATGGCGAACTTTGTGTCTCTACTAAGGGCTGTAAAAATATGGGTGACTTCGAAGGTCCGACCTCTTGCACCAATGACTAGAAGGTTTTTGGCCACTATGCACAAGGTGTTTAATATGTCTTCCCGTTAGGAGCTACCCTTCATAGTTGCACAAGCGCAATTGAGGCCTATAGCTCAACGAGGCACCAAGAACTTAGTAGTCACGCAAGTGTGATTGAGATCTCTAGGATCCTACTAAGCACCCAATGTGAGAGTGAACTCTCATATAGCCCCAACCATTGACCCTTTCATCATAAATGGCCTATTTATTATAGTGAGTTGGGAACCCCAGGTCCGGGTGTACTCACTTGGGTCGTTCTCCTCTTATCTTTTCAAAGAGCAAGTTGGGAGGGCAAGCCCGCTAAGGCTAAGCATGCAACAAACATGAAAAACTTGGAGGGTCTAGATTTATGATCGTCTAGCTAGACGAAAGCATACTCTCCTACCTTAACACTTTTCACAAAACACAAAAGATAATGGTTTATTTACCCTCTAATTAGATCTAGGTGCCTAGTTAAGAAAAAAGACACAATGTTTGGTTGGAACTCCTAGGCAACCTGCAAAACAATTGGATTAGTAGTTTTTTGTGTTTCTTAGGTCTTGGACAGTCGAAGAAGCTGCAACACTCATAAAAGAAAAAAAATCAATAGCTACTGGCCTGCAAAAACAACACACACATTGAAATGCAGTTAGTCGCGCTGAAGTGCCTGCGCAGGCGCCAAAACGCCTGCGTACGTGCTGTAGTGGGCCAAAATCTAAACAAATAAAAGGAAATTTACACAAACAAAACTCATTGTTTATACCTGTCTATCATGTTGTTCGAGATTGGTCATGCTGAAGTGCCTACGCATGCACTGAAATGCATCTTCTTGTGTTGAAACACCTGCGCTTGTGCTGAAATATTGAAACTTGCAATAAAAGTTAACGGTTAGATTTCAAAATTCAAAATTTAAATTTTTTTGCAGAGGGCGAGATTTTGAAAATAGTTGCGCTAATGTAGTTTCTCCCATGCTGAAATATGGGCGAAAGCACTAAAACGCATGCACCTACGCTGAAAAGACAAAAAGAGTTAGTAAATTTAAAAAATGGAAGCGAGAATTTTTTGTTTTTTGAATTTTTAAGGTGCTTGTGTTGATGTGCTTGCACATGCACTGAAAGGTCTTTTTGTCACGCTGATTTGTAGGCACTCACGCTGTTCCAATACCTATGACTTGCACACTCACAAAACTCACAAAATCGTTAGATTTAGGGATGTGGGTCCCATCGGGAGTGCCAGAATGAAGATGGTAAAAAACAACAAGGTGAATTCAGGTGGTTAGTATGCAAACAAAACACTAAAACATATTAAAAACATGGAACATAAATCAAACCACATGAAAACATGAAGACAATGCTTATACCTTGCATACTTTTACATTCTCCCTCAGATGGAGCTTGGATGAAGTCGAAGTGCACTTAAATGCCTCCAATGTGATGTTTATTTGCTCCTAGATTGCTTGATGTGGTTGGCTCTCCAATATTGTGCACAAATGGATGTGATGGATTAAGGATTGAATGATGAAATGGATAAGTGCCAATTTTGTCATGGTAAGGATGCAAGGATTGTTTCTTGGGCACAAACTAGTAGCATGGATTTGCTAAAATTGGAGATGAGATATGAGGGAATGGAGTCCTCAATTAATATGAAGAGAAGAGGAAAAATGGAGGGCTAGGATTCACCCAAGATGGAGGGTCAGGATTCCTTGTGAGCCCACACAAGGCCCAAGGGGAGGTGTGGAGACCAAGAGATATGCCTTAAAGGCCTTTCTTGTCTCCACACTCCTCAAGGTTCATTGGGAAGACTTCCCAATGTGCCTTGGGCAGAACAAGGGATAGGATATTCCTTGAGGGATGGAAATGAAGAATTAAAAATTCTTCAAAAAGGGATGCTCATGGGGATTGGAGGAATAAAGAGGAATTAAAAATTCCTTGGAAGATGAGATGCTTAGAGGAATGTGAGATATTGAAAATCTCACATTCACCTAGAAAAAGAGCATTTAAGGAGAGTAGTTGGATGAAGGGGACAAGGAGTTGACTTTGTGGCTAATCATGATGAGTAGCCACTAGCAACTCATTAGGAGAGGGATTAGAAGAAAGATTAGGTGGGATTAGGGTAGATAAGATTTGTAGGAGGATTTGAATAGGAGAGAGAATGAATGGAGAGAATTAAAAATTAGAAGAATAATGCTAAGTGAGTTTAGGGAGTTTCTAGAAGAATTTATTAGGTTAATAATGGATTAGGAAAAAGGTGATTTGTAGGAATCACTTAGGTTAACTAATTAATTGAATTTAATTAGTTAAGAGGAGGAATTTGAGGAGTTTTAATATTGAGGATTTTTAGAAGAATAAAAGGGGATTGATTTATTAAATAAATCAATCAATAGACTATACTGACAATATTAATTATAATTAATTAATATTCAGGAGGAATTAAAAATTAGCATAATTAATAAATTAATTATGTCAGTAACTTTTAAAATAATTAAAATAATTAATTTCAAGTGGCTACAGCTATAGGAGACCAAATGACCCCTTAGCACATCATACAACCTATAATGACACCAAATGATGTCCTAAGGGGTCATAGAACACTATATGGCCTTTTAGGACACCATACGACCCATAACAACACCATATGGAGTCCTAAGGGGTCAAATGGTGTCCTAAGGGGTTTTTGGAGACCATATGACCCCTTAGGACACCATATGACCCCTAACGACACCATATGGTGTCCTAAGGGGTCATAAGGTGTCCTAGGGGTCATAGGACACCATATGGTGTCATAGGACACCATATGACCCTTAGAATACAATATGACCCCTAATGACATCTAAGGGATCATAGGGCATCCTAAGGGGTCATAGGACACTATATGATCCCTTAGCACACCATAAGACCTATAACGACACCAAATAGTGTCCTAAGGGGTCATAGAACACCATATGAACCTTTAAGACACTATATGGTGCTGTTATGGGTCATATGGTGTCTTGAGGGGTCATATGGCACCCTATGACCCCTTAGGACACCATATGGTGTTTTTATGGGTTGTATGGTGTCTTAAGGGGTCATATGGTGTCCTAAGGGGTCATAGGACACCATATGACCTCTTAGGAAACAATATGACCTCTAATGACACCTAAGGGGTCATATAGTGGGCTAATAAAACAATATATTATTTAAAGTTATGAATAGAACATCATACAATAGAACATCAGTAGTTTAGTTTTGATATAGCTAAGTTAGACCATTGTCAGCATAAGAGAGATTCCAAGTGAACAAACAATGAGGCTTTTCTAAAAAGAAAGTGTAAGAGCTTGACCTAACCCTAAGAGTACTGCCTTTCTAAAGCATATGATGCTATTAAATTTGCAAGGTTATAGGATTGATATCGATTGTGACTATATGAATTACACACTTGATTTCTTTTATGGGTATATACCCTTCCAGGCCTTTTGACAAGTGATGATCATCATATACTACCACTATCATGCTTACAACAAACTTTAATTTCTTTAGGTGACAAGCGTTGTGTAATAGCATGGGAACTCTCGCATACCCACCACTATCATTCTCTGTGACATCATCTGTGTTACTCTCCTCTTTCTCTTCATATAGGTTGTTTTCTTCTAAAAAACATATTGCAGGTAGTCTGACTCATCATTTTTCTTTATTGACACTATTCTCCACATCTGCTTTGCTCATTAAAAACACATTCAAGAAGAATATTGCTGCAGGTTTCCTTGTTTGTCAAGGTAATGCACTCGTGGTTGAATTTCAGACCCTTCTTCCTCCTATTCAATATACACACACAAATCCATCAATCAATTTTCTTAGGAGAGCATACATGATAAAAATCAAAGAGAAAGTTGCATACAAGAAATAAATTCACTTGCTTCTATAGAAGTGCAAACACAGTTGCACTGGGGTATGGAGGGAGGGAGGGAAAGAAGAATAGAGACAGGGATGGGGTATGGGGGAAGAGAGAAGGGGAGAGAGGGAGAGAGAGGGATGGGGTATGGAGGAAGGGAGAAGGGGAGAGAGGGAGAGAGAGAGGGAGAGGGAGAGACAGGGGGAGAAAGAGTGTGTGTGTGTGTGTGTGTGTGTGAGAGAGAGAGAGAGAGAGAGAGAGAGAGAGAGAGAGAGAGAGAGAGAGAGAGAGAGAGAGAGAGAGAGAGAGAGAGAGAGAGACCTTGTACGCGCTTGAGAGGGGGAGACAATACACTTATATGTGTATATTATTATATACATATAAATATTATATATTATATATAAAATTTATATATTGTATGTATATATACATATTATATATACAATATCATATTATACACACACCCAAAATTTAAACAAACGTAGTGCATATGCGCTGTTTATAGTACATAGTGCATACGTGCTTCTTACACCATAAGTACCCTGTAAGCGCTCTTTATACCATAAGTATCTCGTATGCGCTTTTGACTGTTTAGGCTTGGAAATAGGCCTAGATGACAAAGCTATGGTTTGGAAGTTTGATTTCCCTCCATTTCCCTCCTTTTTGACGTGTTTTATTTATCAACTTGATTTATCAGCTTTGCCATCATCAAGTTTACACTTCATCAAGTGGGTATTTCTAAAATTGCCACCATATTTTCACCCATATTCTGAGCTTTCTAACCATCAAATTTAATAATAACAATAACATATTATTATTGAATTTCTTTTACTAGTGTCTCCATAGTTCTCACAGACATAGGTGCACCATTTTTTTTAATAACTTTTGATATACTTATCCAAATTTAAAAAACCTTATATATTATTGTAGTGCACTTGATTATTTACAATTTAAAAAAAAAATGTATTTTCAATTTGTTTAGTGCAACTTATGCTTCGCGCACGAACATGTACCTAATTTTTAGGATGTGTTCGATTGGCAAAATCATAAAAAAAAAAACTCAACAAAAAATTACAAAAAAATACACATCTTCTAGTTCTCACTCTTAACTATATTTCTGCCAAAGGATTTATCAAAATACAAAATCTAACTATGACTTTTTTGATGCGCACGTCAGACACTATGTTATGTTTTTTAGAAAAAATCAGGGTTTGTTTTTCGTGTGTGAAGGATTTGACCCCCTTAATCTTATCCAATTTTGGAAACTTTTAGTAGTTTGGAAACTAGATTAAGAGTACTACAATATTTGTTCTTTGATTATCTTGATATCTTGAGTGGATGACTTTCAAATTTTGCCTCCAAATTCAGGTTCACCTGATTTTAGAAAAAAAGTGTCCACTTATACTCCCCTTTTTGACCACCATGTTTGTGCACTTACCCACATTGAAAGTTTAATTTTTTGTAATAGAATGAGACCTTCCTCACCATTATCAGTTTGTGATTTAGTGAGGCATATTTTGTTAGGGGCATTAGCAAACTTAACGTTAGAACTCATTGCATTCATTAGACTTTCAAAGTGTAACATGCTCTCCTTGTTCTTGAATTTTTTTTCTAAAATTACTGGTATGCTACCTCCTTTAATATTCTAGTTTTAAACTTATCATCCAAGGTAGTTTGGATGCCTGCTACATTTTCATCTTTGGTCTTCTTTCTTTTTGGTGGCCTAACTTGAGGTCGGTTTGATGAATAGAATTTTTTTGTCAAAATCAAATTGATCACTTTCCACTTTGTCATGATCTTCTAGGTCTTCAGATTTAGATTGATCATTGGTAAGAAATTTGGGGCTTTCTATCATGATCTCATTTGCAAGTTATTCTATTGTCTTCTACTACCTTGAGGAGAATCTCCCCAACCATATTATCAAAATTCCTCCCCACTATTTTTTTTGGATTTATGAAGGAATACAATGCAAAGATTACTTTAGTGGTGAATATTCGCCAATGGTGAATTTTTCACATCGGCGACCTAGGAAATGGTGACTATTTTGTACCGAATGGGGGTGGCCATGCTACCAGAACATTAATAATTTCCATCAAATTCACGGCCCGATCACCATATGTTTTATGTAATTAAATGTTTCTATGCGAGGATTTCGCCAATACAATATACGATGGACACACTGTAAATTTAATTTTTTCGCCTACACTCTCCGAGGTTGCCTTAATAGATGACCATAATTCGCCTATAGGCATGTGAAGATTTGTTAGCCAGGAGGACCCAATTCGCTCGACATTTTACCAACATGTGTCTCCATTCACCCCAACTTTCACCAACTATATTGTATTTGCCAATTATTTGGATGACCTATAATCGCCTCGAAAATTACATGAGTTGTGTTATAGTTATGTGGGATTCGCCAAATATTTGTATACCATATAAAATTCCCATGGAATTCACCATATAAGGATTGGTATAAATACACGCAAAGATTAGATCTATCTCAACATAATCTGGTGGGTTCTAGGCATTGAATTCTGATCAATAGCAAAGTTTCAGACCAAGGAAAATCATTGTTGTTGACTGCTAGTGACCTTAAGGTGAGCGATCATATTTTTGAAGTGTTATAATATTACTCTTAGTTTATCTATATTTGTTTTCATTGTTGAGTTCATTTTTATTCAGTGGCGACCCATCAGTGGCAAGTGATCAATGGGGACATTCAGACCTCAGACATCTAGATTGTAGGTTTTAAGGCCAATGAAACATATATTATACTTTATAGTCTATTATTGCTTCTTCAACAAATTGATATTTTTTTGGCAGCCTTTATTTCGTTGGATATGTCAAACAAGAAGAAGGGTAGCAAACCTGAATGTCAAGAAGGCCATGAGAGGCCAACAAAAAGCAAAATGTTGTCTTCATACTTTGGCTTTGGAAAAGATTGTGGTGAAAATCAGGAAGGTACATCATCACAAGTACAAGTACAAAATTCGCAACCTACACCGCATGTTGAAGACGACGATGAACCTGATATCTCAGATCAAGATGATATTCAAGAAGATTATCTGGTAGATTCCCAAGTTATCCAGAATGATATAATTGACTTGGGTGATAATGCCATTGATGATAATGCACGGAAGGGGAAAAGAAAAGCCAGATCAAAAAAGGCTGAACCACAATAAAAAAAGGACCGAGAGTGGTATATGTCAATGAGGAATTTTCAAATTAATTGGGAATCAAAGTATCCATTCATTGAACCAGTGGAGAATCCAATTGAAGGTGAGCCTCCAATAGAATGCAGGTGTAAGATTTGCACTTGGAAACATAACAAGGAAATTAGGTTGCAGCTAAAATTTGACACCATGGAAAAGCATATGGGTAAAGTTTATGAAAAACAAATGATAGACGGAGTTGAAAAATTAGTGATAAGATGGAAAACAAAGGAGGAATGTAAGCATGTGAGGAATGCCAAAGAGTATTATTTGATAGTTCTGATACTTAATATTAAGTATAGATGCCAAGCTAATAAGATGAGAGGGGGGGTGAATCATACAAACTTAATCTTCCATAAAAACATCAGATTCAACCTCGGTAACATATACTTCAATGATATAACCAAAACTATTAAACATGCAAACTCAAAAGCATATAAACATCATAAACCTCATAACACCAAATTTAACGTGGAACCCCAAATAGGGAAAAACCACTGTGGGATTTCGGACCCACTAAGAAATATACTCTTCTAGAGTATGCTCGGTTAAAAGCAAATCCTGTTAAAGATTACAAACACATTGCTAGATGTGACCCGGTTAAGGGATTTCCCTCAGATCTGTTAGGATCTTCACCTTGTTAGAAGTGACCTTGTTAAAGGATTTCAAACACTCAATCAGAATGTCACCTTGCTAGAGGGTTTTACAAATAAGACTGTTAAGTCCACTCAGTTAAGAGATTTTCTGTCACTTCACAAAATAACAGTAATAAAAATCTATCTGCAACTTCACATCTAAAATGCTAAAGCAAATTCTTATTTGCTCAATACAATCTAGACATAGAACTAATCTTGTCCATCTGCTGGGCTCTATACTTTGTTATACATTGTTTATCAACAGTTCCCTATTTATAAATAATTGCCATCCGCTTAATCTCCTTGATCACATTTCCCATGATCAATCATAGCCATCAGATCTTCAAACTTTGTCTAGGTTCAATGTATCCTTTGATCTGAAAATGTTCTACCCCGCCTTGGAACTTGCATACATTTCTTGGAACTTGAGCTAGGGTATGCAGTTCAATCTGCGCTGTAGATCTTCATGCCGATTTTCCTTTGCCATAGATTCTTTAACAAACTTCATTCACGACATACCAATCATTTAATCATAGCTAGCTCATCAGCTTCCTTCTTTAATTAATGCTTTTAATCATTTGATGCATTCTGCTACAGCTCGGTTACAACTCGGTAAATACTAAACTTTACTTGGTAGACACTCTATCTTCATTACCCGATAGCGATAACCTTAGGGTTTACCGACTAGGTTCTTTACTCCGTAACATAGTATAGTATTAACCTTACAATAAATAACATATGTATGATATCAAAACAATCTAAACATCATGATCTCATCATTGTCTAACTCGGTAATAGTTGCCCATTGAATAACTTATTCATCCCCTTATTCATCATATTCTTTCTGTGTCTTTTACCGACATCTTTATACTCATCAAATCATACTTCTCAAGATATGGCAACATCATACTAAATTAGAAAATCAATTTCTTGACATCAATGACAAAATAATAATATTAAGACAGTAAACATCCTTAATTAGTTATATTCATAATCATCAACAACCTTCTCAATATCCTTATTGAAATGCCAACAATCTCCCATTGTCTTTTATAATGCCAACAATCTCCCCCTTTGGCATTGATGGCAAAACTAATTTAATTGACCTAATTGATTCTGATTGCTGTGAGATTCTGAAATGCTGAAATGCTCTCCCCCTGTCATCAGAATTCTCCCCCATACATTATACTTCTCCTCTTTTCTCAATCTTTCTTTCTTCAGTCTTCTCCAGTCTTCTCCCCCTTTGACAACAATGCCAAAAAGTAAAGAACTAAAACATAATTTCTTCCTGTATGAAGTGATTTCCTATTGTGATGTATCAACTTAGTCTTGGTCAGAGCATTTTGTCTTCAATTCCTATTTCCTATATTGTTTCCTGTACACCTTTAGAAAACCTCCTAAAGTGTGTAAATCAACATCAACTCCTAAAAGATATTCTGTAGAGTCATCGAATTGATGCTTTCACCGAACTCGGTCAGTGAATGGAAGATAGGGGTAGGACCCCTAACTTACTTCTGAGATACTCAAAAGTGTCCCTCGGCAGTGGCTTGGTGAAGATATCTGTTATTTGTTCCTTTGTGCTAACATACTCCAACACCACTTTCTTCTCTTGAGCTTCTTCTCTAAGATAATGATATTTGATAGAGATATGTTTCGTCTTAGAGTGCATAATAGGATTCTTTGAAATGTTAATGGCACTAGTATTGTCACAAAATATAGTTACTGGCTCGGTAACTTTCTCATTTATACCATCCAATAGTTGTTTGATCCATGCTATGTTGGTACAATTTAATGTTGCAGCAACATATTCAACTTCTGCTGTTGACTGTGAAACACATCCTTGTTTCTTGCTAAGCCAACTCACTAGTCTTTCTCCTAAAAAGAAAGCTCCTCCACTTGTGCTTTTCCTGTCATTAATTTTGTCCGCCCAATCAGAATCTGTATAAACTTTTAAATCAAAATCATTTCTTTTCTAATACACTAAGCCATAATCCTTAGTGCCTTTCAAGTATCTAAAAATTCTTTTGATTGTTGTCATGTGTGTTTCCTTGGGATCTGCAGAGAATCTTGCAACTATACCTACTGCATGTGCTATATCTGGCTTGCTGTGAACAACATATTGTAGATTTCCAATCATGGATCGGTAAAGTGTCTCATCAGCAGATGAAGATTCATCATTCTTTGATAGTTTACAGTTGGTAGTCATAAGAGTACTTACTGGTTTTGAATCCTCCATTCCAAATTTCTTCAAGATTTCCTTTATGTACTTGGATTGAGTAATGAAAATATCATTTTTCATTTGTAGTATTTGTAAACCTATAAAATACTTTATCTCACCGATTAATGACATCTCAAATTCTTTGCTCATTTCATTTCCAAAGTTCTTGCATAAAGAGTCATTTCCACAAAATATAATATCATCAACAAATATGGCTGAGATCAGTATTCCATTTTCATCATTCTTCATGTACATATTGTTGTTCTCACTTGTCCTTATAAAACCAATCTTGATTAAATAAGAGTGCAATCTTTCATACCATGCTCTAGGTACTTGTTTCAGACCATATAAAGCTTTATTCAATTTACATACCTGATCTTTATTATTGTCTTCAACAAATCCTTCAGGTTGTTCAATAAAAACTTCTTCTTCTAATATACCCATTAGAAATGCAGATTTGACATCCATTTGATATACCTTGAAATTTTTGTAAGCATCGTATGCCAACAATGTTCTTACTCCTTCTAGTCTAGCCACAGGTGCAAAAGTTTCACCATAATCAATTCCTTCTTCTTGGTCATAACCTTTGCAAACTAGTCTTGCTTTATTTCGAATGACCTCTCCTTTTTCATTCAACTTGTGTCTGAAAATCCACTTTGTACCGATTACATTTTTGTCCTTCGGTCTTGGGACCAGTGTCCATGTGTCATTCTTCTTGATTTGATCAATCTCTTTTGTCATAGCATTTATCCAATCTTCACTATTAAATGCCTATTTCACTATTCTCGGCTCAAATTCAGATATTAGACATGTTTTCTGTCTCAGTTTGTTCCTTGTCATAACTGGATCATCCTTATCTCCTATAATTTGACTTGGTGCATGATGTCTTCTGACATATTTGGCTAATACAGGCTCGGTAGGCTCTGTATGATCTTCTTCATCACTCGGTAACTGGATATTCTCTTCATTTTCTTCAATAGTTTTCTTGGTAAGACTTGTTGGTTGAACATAGACAAATTCATCATAGTCTTCTGGTTCCTTGGAATTTCCTTCATCATTTCTTTCTGCAAATTCATCAATTTTCACATTTGCACTTTCTACTATTTTGTTAGATGATTTGATCATACATTTAAATGCTTTGCTTCTAGAAGAATAACCAAGAAATGTTCCTTCTTCACTTTTCTAATCAAACTTGCCATTTCTATCATCCTTGTGTACATAGCATCTTCTTCCAAAGATGTTAAAATAACTTACATTAGGTTTCTTGTCATACCAGATTTCATATGGTGTCTTCAAAGTTCCTTTCTTTAGTTGTACTCGGTTCAGGGTGTAAACTACCATGCTTATTGCTTCTCTCCAAAATGTTTGTGGCACTTTCTTTTCAATCATTAGGGTTTTGGCACAATCCACAATAGATCTGTTTCTTCTCTCAGCTATTCCATTTTGCTGTGGAGTTCTTGGTGCAGAGTCTTGTCTTTTAATACCATGGTCATTGCAGAATAAGTTGAACTCATCAGATGTGAACTCTCCTCCTCTAACTGATCTAAGACATTCAGTTGTCTTCCTGTTTCATTTTAAACTCTTGCCTTGTACCATTTAAACATTTGAAAAGCTTTTGATTTTTCTTTTAAAAACATAGCTGACATCATCCTCGAGTAATAATCCACAAATAATATGAAATATATATCACCATAATAACTTTGAACTTTCATAGGACCACAAAGATCGGTGTGCACAAGATCTAAAATTCCCTTAGAAGTGTAAGACTTACTTGTAAAGATTGATCTTGTCATCTTACCCATCTGGCATCCTCGACACATAGCATTCTCAGGTTTTTCCAAACTCGGTAGACCTCTTACTTGGTGCTTCTTACTTATTTTGATCAGATTATCAAAATTTACATGACAACCTTTTATGCCATAACCAGGTATCATCTATCTTTGCATACAAACATTTATTTCGAGTTGAGTCAAGGTGAAATGTGTTACCTTTTGTTTGTGTCCCGGTAGCAGCTAACTTTCCATTCTTGTCATGAACTTTGACAATTCCTTTCTGAAACTCTATTCGGTATCCTGTATTGTTTAGTTGTGCTACACTCAACAAATTGTATTTCAAACCTTCAACCCAATAAACATCATTGCATCTTGCATTGTCAAGAAGTGTTATAGATCCTTTACCTTTTATTGGACATGGTGCATCATTACCAAATCTTACTAGCCTCCATCATAATCTTCTAACATAACAAACTTGTGTTTATCACCAGTCATGTGATGTGAGAATCCACTATCTATGATCCAAGAATCATTAGTATTTATGTGAGATATTAGGGATTTTTCTTCATACCTTTCTTCATCTGATCCATCTTTGATAGCCACATAAACTACTTCCTCTGTATCAGTTTCATCTGATTTATCATCATTGGATTCCTCATCAGCTATTAAGCATGTCTTTCTATCTCTTCTTCTGAAGTCTCGGTATCCTCTGTAATGATTGTCTTTCTGTCTATTATCTTGATAATCTCTCTTTTTAGTAGAATCTTTGTTAGGACAGTTAGAAGCCATGTGTCATATCTTATCACAATTGAAACATTTCAAAGGTAGTTTTCCTTTATACTTACCTTTGCCTCTTGGTAACCTTTTGGCTAATAGTGCTTCAAACTCTTCTTGCTTTCTGATTTCCTCATACAGTTTGTGTACTTCCTCCTTGTTCTTACGAAATCTTTCACTTGCTCCACTGTGATCTCCTTCAGAGTGCTTATACTTTCTTTCATTGTAATTATTAGATTCATCAAGACGAAAAGAACTAAATGCAGATTCAACTTTATTTACCGAAGACCCATTGTTATCAAAATTACTTAACTCAAATGCATGTAGCTTACCAATACTAGCATCTAAAGAAACTAGCATATTGGGTACAAACCTTAATTCATTGATTGCAGAGACTCTAATTGCATAAGTTGGTAGAAGGGTTCTTAACAACTTACTTGTTATATCCTTTTCTTCAATGGTTCCACCTGCTCCTTTGATTTGATTGATAATCTCCTTTAGTCTTGTACTGTACTAAGTTATGTTCTCACCTTCATTCATCCTCATAGATTCAAGTTGCCCTCTTAGACTATCTACTTTTTCTCTTTGAACATGTTCATCACCGCCATATACAAATATGAGCTTGTCCCACATTGCCTTCGCATCATTGCAACCTTCTAGATCATTAAACTCTGAGTCGGTCAATGCAGATGTTATTTCAATCATTGCTTGGATATGTTCTTGCTTTGCCTTTATCTTTTCCATTGTCAACAGATAGGTGCTCGGTGTAATGAAATCATTCTCCAGATAATATACAACATATTCTCCAACTCCTGATAGGTGCAACTTCATCCTTTTCTGCCATGTAGAGAAACTTGACTTGTTCAGCTTTGGTGCATCCCTCTTATACATCTTTGGATCTTTGCCTCAAGTACCTTTAAACTTTTCTTCCGGAGTCCAAAGCTTTGATACCAATTTATAGTTCTGATACTTAATGTTAAGTACACATGCCAAGCTAATAAGATGAGAGGGGGGGGGGTGAATCATACAAACTTAATCTTCCATAAAAACATCAGATTCAACCTCGGTAACATATACTTCAGTGATATAACCAAAACTGTTAAACATGCAAACTCAAAAGCATATTAACATCATAAACCTCATAACACCATATTTAACGTGGAAACCCAAATAGGTAAAAAACACTGTGGGATTTCGGACCCACTAAGAAATATACTCTTCTAGAGTATGCTCGATTAAAAGCAAATCCTGTTAAAGATTACAAACACATTGCTAGATGTGACCCGTTTAAGGGATTTCCCTCAGATCTGTTAGGATCTTCACCTTGTTAGAAGTGACCTTGTTAAAGGATTTCAAACACTCAATCAGATTGTCACCTTGCTAGAGGGTTTTACAAATAAGACTGTTAAGTCCACTCGATTAAGAGATTTTCTGTCACTTCAAAAAATAACAGTAATAAAAATCTATCTGCAACTTCACATCTAAAATGCTAAAGCAGATTCTTATTTTCTCAATACAATCTAGACATAGAACTAATCTTGTCCATCTGCTAGGCTCTATACTCTATTAGACAAACAGTTCTTCAAGCTTCTGTGCTCGGTAATTACTATGTAGCATCCCTGTGCATACATTGTTTATCAACAGTTCCCTATTTATGAACAATTGCCAACCGCTTAATCTCCTTGATCACATTTCCCTTGATCAATCATAGCCATCAGATCTTCAAACTTTGTCTAGGTTCAATGTATCCTTCGATCTGAAAATGTTTTACCCCACCTTGGAACTTGCATACATTTCTTGGAACTTGTGCTAGGGTATGCGGTTCAATCTACGCTATAGATCTTCATGCCGATTTTCCTTTGCCATAGATTCTTTAACAAACTTCATTCATGACATACCAATCATTTAATCATAGCCAACTCGTTAGCTTCCTTTATTAAATAATGCTTTTAATCATTTGATGCATTTTGTTACAGCTCGGTTACAACTCGGTAAATACTAAACTTTACTCGGTAGACACTCTGTCTTCATTAACCGATAGCGATAACCTTAGGGTTTACCGACTAGGTTCTTTGCTCGGTAACATAGTATAGTATTAACCTTACAATAAATAACATATGTATGATATCAAAGCAATCTAAACATCATGATCTCATCATTGTCTAACTTGGTAATAGTTGCCCATTGAATAACTTATTCATCCCCTTATTCATCATATTCTTTCTGTGTCTTTTACCGACATCTTTATACTCATCAAATCATACTTCTCAAGATATGGCAACATCATACTGAATTAGAAAATCAATTTCTTGACATCAATGACAAAATAATAATATTAAGACAGTAAACATCCTTAATCAGTTATATTCATAATCATCAACAACCTTCTCAATATCCTTATTGAAATGCCAACAATCTCCCATTGTCTGTTATAATGCCAACATTATTTTCATGAGAAAATACAAACGAATCCTACTGAAGTTAAAGGTTCTATTGAAGCTAGTTTTGGAAAAGCAATGCAAATAGAACAATTGGGAAAAGTTGTTTAGTTAAGCGTTGTTTTTTATATTTTGAGCAGAGGGTGCGCTATGACATATTTCCCATCAATTAGTGGTTTATTAAACTTTTTGAAAGTTCCTAACTATCCTAATAGACACCGGTCAGTAAAAAGTGGATGGGAATGGGCAAGTTGTCTTGCTGAGGTTGAAAAAGAAGATGTAAAGGAAAAAATAAGAGAGTTAAACTTTATTGCATTTTCTTTAGACGAAGTTACGACAGTAGACAATACTTCATGGGTATGCATGCATGTTTATACTATATAGAATCATGCTCGCCAACCTCATCTACTATCTATTGCTAAAATGAAGGAGAGTGCGACAACGGAAAATTTATTTCAACTAGTAAAGAGAAGTTTAATTGAATATGGAGGTATGGATGACATGACGGTTGCCCAAAAATTGGTGTGTGTTGGAGCAGATGGAGCTTCAGTAATGCAAGGTCACAAGAATGGTCTTTGTAAAAAGATTGAAACTTCATTTTCACCGTACATTACTGCAATTCACTGCATGGTTCACATAATGAATCTAGCTTTTGAAATTGTGAGCAAGTATGCTTCGGTAAAAAAAAATGAAATTTTAATCAGAGAGCTCTACTCACACTTATGGCGAAGTCCCAAGCGATTTATAGAATTTCAACACTTTGTTGATAGAATAACTGATGGGAACAAGCTTCTCAAGGATAATGATTCCAGATGGACCTCTTTGGATGGTCTAGCGCATTGATTTTTTTTAGTATATCCATCCTTGATTGGACTATTTCACACAACTCGTGACGAATCAAAGCAACCAAAATTTCCTGACCTTCTTTGAAGGTTAAGTAATCTAGAGACACTCTTAACTTTAGCAACTTCTGCCCATGCTAGAGGAAATGAGGAATATTATGATGGCTGCCCAAAAATGAGCTATATATATTATAGAATATGCTACGCTGTGTAATATGACATGCATGACCCTCGATAATCTCTATTGAAATCAACCAACACTATCTGATGAAAAAATTGTTAAGTGGCGGATATTCACAGATTTGAATAATCCTGATAAGTTTTTACAAATTAGTGCAAATGGGGAGGTATGTGCCAATGTATGGGGATTTGAGATACCAATGTACTTTTATGCCATGGTCGACCCCAAGGAACTAGGAAAGCCCCCAAGAAGCAACTAGCAAGAGTTACAAGGGAAGATTTTGACAAGATTAATGAGACTATAACTACTTCTGTGAAGAAAATTGCCTATGATCTTTCCTCACAAATTAGAAGCAGATTCCCTCCTGACAACCTACTCGAAGTCATGTCTATTGTGTTTCCTCAATATTGGAGCCTCAATAGTGCAACTGATTTTCGATGTAAGCTACTGACTTTGATAAAACAATTTTGCATATCCAGAGAATTGAATGGAGTAACTATAAATGGAATATTAGACAAAACTCATCTTTGAGATAAATCATCTCATTTTGCATACACTATGAGAGAACAATATGGCACAATGGAGAACCCTCGCGAAGAGGGATCAATAACAAGGCTTTGAAAATATATAGCTGAGAACGCAGCGTTGCGTGACTTAATGCCAGAATATTTGAAGCTTGCTGATTTATGTCTTACCATGATATTGGGTTTGGTGGAAGATGAGATAGTTTTCAGGGCTTTGTGGTTCCTAAAATCAAAGCTAAGAAATAAACTAGACAAAAATTTGGAAAATTGCTTGAGGCACTATACATCTAGGTATGATGTCCACACTTTTCCTTACGATAGGGCACTGCAAATCTGGAGGTCCAAATGTGAAAGAAGAGGTTTGGGCAACACTTCAAACCAAAGTTCTAGTGGGACTATTGACTCATGTACTAGACATATTGGTAGCATTGAGATGCAGTTCAATGAAGGTATGCAAACTCAGAGTGAAGAAACCACATACAAGAATCAAGAAAGCTCCGAATTTGATGAGGATGAATGGCAACTGCAAGAGATTGGTATTTATTAATCTTATTACTGTATCTCATCATTCATATTACAAACGCATATTATTATGGTTGATAATTTGATGATATTTTATGAGTCTGTTAACTTTTTGCAGTTATAATTTAATATTGATTTGTAATTGTGCTTTTCAATTTTCTTATTCCAGATTTAAAATAGCATAATAAAATACCATAATGTGTTTATTGATATAGAGATGTTTATTTAGACATGTTTGAGAACTTAGCTTTTCATTAATTCTTTCAAAATATAGCCATATGATACAATTCATTCAATAGTAATACACCAATCTGTGTGATTCTCCATGCAAAAGTCAATACAAAGTTTCAAAACCCTTTGCAAATGACCCTGAATTCCCTTTTATAGAAACAAGGGAGCAACAACAACTTCTGTGTGATTCTCCAATGTCCATGTAAAAGTCAATACAAAGTTTCAGAACCCTTTGCAAATGACCCTAAATTCTCTTATATAGAAACAAGGGAGAAACAACAGCTTCAAGTTGACTTGCAACATGTGAAGACTCAACATCAAAATCACAAACTCAACACAGATTTACATGGCCATCACGGGCCGGATTAGCAATTTAACAACTGCTACATGTCTGATGTCTCCTGTTCAAAAAAAAAAGTTCAAAATTAAATACTATTTCAAGCGATGCCAAATTCCAAACAAAAAAAACATAAAATCTTGAAATTAAGAGTAAAAGAATAAAACTGTGCAATACATACTTATGATTCTTAAGATTTCTGTGCTAGTTTTTGTAGGGTGCTCCACTCTTCATCTGATGGAAGGTCAATATTTGTAAACTATGGAAAGTCAACTACAACTTCATCAACATTCCATATTTAGAAGAGTGACTTGACATCACTGTTTCACCCAATACTGAATTCAGAGTTGTAAATGGTTGGATGAATTCTAGAAAGCTTTGGGGAGTTGTGTCCTTAGGAAGAAAGTCTAAATTAGACTTCATTTTTATCTCCATTCTTATTTTGTAAGCTAATTTTCCAATGAATTTATTTGATGGGTCAACGGTCCTAGGCAAACCAAGTTTAATCAAATTAGTTTTCTTTTCTTGAAGCTTCAATATCTTTTTGCCACATTTATCCATAACTTCTGATGTTTCCCTTAGTCTCTGGCATTTTTGAATGATAAATGATGTCTTAATTGTGGCATCAATGCGACTCTTAATTCCCTTGGATGCCAAGTAGTTGTCACTAGTACTGTAGACTACTTGTAGAATCTGTTTTGCCATAGCCTCTTTTGAATAAACAAGTATGCTCTTCTCAAAGTGCCATTTCATTTTCATATATTTTACTCTAAGACTTTCATTCAATTCAAACCATTCACACAACTTGTCACTCCTCTTCATTATTTTCCACGAAATGTTTTCTTGTATATACTTCGTTTTATTTTTCATATTATCTTTCAATCTATCCTTTAAAGTTTTAATTTTATCATTTGCATTGTGCAGGTCTTCTTTCATTTGTGCACATTTTTTTATTTCTTCCTCTACTTCCTTTTGCAAATGTTTTTATTTTTCCTTCTCATGATCCAATAGGTATTGTATTTTTCTTATTTTGGCAGCAACAGACTCATAACTTTTGTATAATTTTTGAAAACTGGCTCTTTCCTCATCAAAATTTTTACTTCTTTTAGCCAGTTTTTCTCTTAGGTTCTTCAATTCTGCATCCATCTTCTCCCGTTCTGCAATTTCTACTACAGAGCTCGAATTTTTTATCCTTTTCTGTAAATCATTGCACTTGTTATCTACTACTTCCCTCTTTGATTTCTCGTTTGCCAGGTCTGTCTATACATTTTCTATTTGTTTCTCCAGTTTATTTTTTTCTCTCTCCACCTTTAGCAGTGAATTGTAGACCACTTCCTTAGTCCTTTTTGACACACTAATTTTGTCCACATTATGTACTTTGGAAAAATCTATTTGGAGGGTGCTAACTTGAAATTTAGAGGGATCTATCTGACTGTGTGGTGGATTTTTATCTTTAGTTGGGGGCATAACAACCATGAAATCCATCATATCATTGTGTGGGTCATATGTTGGAAATACCCTGTTCCTTACAGGTTGTTCATCTAAAACTTCAGTAAGGGCAACCCTATGAAATGCTCTCTTTTTTTCTTTATTTTCATTTGTTGCATGTTCAAATTTTTTATAGTAATCATGAAATTGAAAATCTGGGCTTGCTGAAGCAATTGAATGTTTGAAAGGTGACATAAGAATAACAGAGGCTCTAGTTCCACTTATGCCTATGGTTTTAACTAATGCATTACTAGGATTACCAACAACCTTTCCTGATCTAGTCCCACTTACACTTTCATGTGTAGTTTTCATAATCTTTTGAGGTGTGTGATCTGAAGCTGCAAATGATTGATTTGTAGTGTTAGTGGCACTTGATATAGGATTCTGAATAGTATAAGTATCTATTGTTCATATTTTGGTTATGTTGATATGGTTTTGTCATTGATGTCAACACCTATTAACACTTATCAACTCTGGCACCTTGGAGAATTGGCAATGTTCATCGACAAGCAAGTGGCTTATGTACAGTCACCGGTATCTGGTTCACCGATAGGATATATTGTTCACCGACACTTGGAATGACATTGAAAACATCTGGTTATGTCGAGGACATCGTTTGGACACTTTGTCTTGGAGATTTTTTCATTGGATTATTCGTATTTGCATATTTGTTGTTACCGACAAATAGGTCCAAAATAAGCACTGACAATCTTATCTATTCCAGATCAGCATGAAATGCTTTGGAAATGATTTTGTTGTTATTGTAAATGCATTAAACTGACTTGTTGAATCAGATATTGCATCAGTTATTGATTCACTTGTAATTTATTTTATTGTAATATCTTTTAGAGCCGACCTACTAAAATTGGTCTTAGGCTATGGTACATATGTAAGATCTTATTTGTAAGATCGATATGCGATTGAGAAAAGGAATTGTAAGAAGGTATATGTGAGAATAAGCAGAGCTATAAACATAGACATCATTTGAAGGTGAAGCAAGGTTTTTGTGAAGGAAATCAGAACTACACCGGTACTGAATCCAACATATGAAGATGCTATTTTAAGAAGTACATCATTATTGGATTTAACCATCCAATTGTAGTCAGTGTGACTCCTATTTATGTTTGAGCAGTGAGCTCTAGGCGCTTGGCCTTTTTGCATGTGCAGACCCCATTTGTATACACATACTATTTGTAGTAGTATCATCTGATTGTGGGTAAGGTTTCCCACCATGGTTTTCTTCTTATAGGGTTTCCACATACAAATATTGGTGTTATGTGTTGTGGATGTTATTGTCTTTCTGTTTCATGCATTAATCTTTATCGGTACTGTAATTAACTGATAAACAGTCTACTGACATAAAGTTTGGTTTACCGGTACTAAGCATTAAGGTTGGTTAAGTTGTTTTTGGTTTGAATTTATTTGACAACTGATTCACCCCCCTCTCAGTTGTCTCTGAGACCTAACATCTACCACTAGTGGCCTCTTGCTTGAGATATTTTGTTGTATCCCTTGTCCAACACAAAGACAACACTATTAGTAGCAGTACCCATGCCAACCCCACCAATCACAACGAAACTTGACTGAACAATAATAGGAATACTATCCCCAGATTTCCCACCAGTGGCAGTGACACTTGATTCAGCACTAATGGGAATACCATGATGTGGTGGTGGTTGTGGATTTGAACCTGAAACAAATGTAGGTGGACCCTGAGGATAATGAGTAGTACCTTTCCATGATGAATATGAAGAATCAAGTCCAATGACAAGTTTAACAAGAGCTTTTTGATTTTGAATCTAATGGAAGTTGTACCTCAAGTAGATACCAAATGCCTTCTCCTCTAGGACCTAGACCACCACCTTCAAAACCCATTTTTTCCACAATGTTTGCCCCTTTGCTATATTTTTCTTTCATGGACTCATTGACTCCACCTATTATTTTAGGGGCTTTAGTAGTTGTTAGAGTGGGCTCAACCTCATACTCATCATCATCTTCACTCCTGTCATATGCTATTGTGAGATGCTCCATATTCCACAATTTGCTAAACTCTTCATCCTCGTCGATGGTCTCAAATTCTGCACTGGTCTTTGGTTCACCGAGATTCTTCCTCATAGTCTAAAAATGATTTATTTTGGTTTGAGTCCAATAACTCTCTTTACATTCTTGCAGAATTGATTTGGGAATAGATTTGTTAGATGGATTAGCAGATTTTTGGTAAAAATTGTAGGACCTCCTATTTTGGATGCCCTAGCCCTCCTCTGTTGTCATCTGTGTGTGCAATGCCATAATTTGTGATGACATTTCTATTGTTGAAATGTTATTGTCAGTGACAAATTTCTCCATCTCTTTTTTTATCTCATCCTAGGAGTCCATGTTTCTAAGCTTTTCTAGCAATGGTTTACTTTCATGTTGACATAACGCTAATAAGTTCCCATTTTTCTTAAGTCTTGCTTGAACTACACCGATTGGATCATATTGTTAGAGACCCTCATCACCAAAGCTAAAAACTGTCAAAAAATCATGTACCACATTTAATTCTTTTCTCTCAAATGTGAACCCTCCACATGAGAAAGGCAAGAAAGGAAATATGCACTTCTTTTGATGACCATGTAAGTGCCTATCTGTGCTCTCCAACTATCATACATATTCCAATGCAAATACCCTCTTTGTCACATGTATTGGAAGTCAATATGGTTTTGCTCTTGATCCGTAAAACCTTAACATAGTGAATTCTGCCATGAAGAACCAGTCAACCAATTCTATTTGACTTCCAAGTTGAATGCAATCTCTATAAGACACATATAATCTAGGCATTGGAGTGCTTATAATTTCATTATACATTGGTGCCAAAAATAAGTCTACAAAATGGTTGTAGTTCTTTTTGTTATCATCCATCCTTATCTTTGGTGTCCATTCATATATTGGACACTCCGTTCTATTTCGAGTCTTCTCATCAATCTTATAGTTCATAGTTTGAAGATTGTTGGTCTCGAATATTGCATGATACTTGGATAGAAGGAGATAGCACAAGTAGGATGAGAACCAAAATGTCTTACAAGAACCTTTTTTGATCATTAGTAATTGTTTTTACATGGATTGGACAATGTACTCAATAAAATTATATCTTACTGGATGACCTACACAATGGATATTATAAATCATTTCAAGAAGGCTTGTACCCACTTCCCTATCATTTTCCAATCCCATGCAAAACGACAACAAGGAAATAGTATCCCCAACCCATGGAATAAAAATGTTAGAATCATAAAGAGGCTTATGATTCTGATCCAACAAAGTACCACACTTTATTAGAGCTTTGATAAATGAATCTCTGCGGCTTGGATCGAGACTCTCATAATTCTCTGCCAACTTTCCTAGGTCAACTTGGATGTTTGAGTTTTATGATTCAAACCCCAGGTTCAACAAACGAGCAAATTCTCCCATGTTTATGGATAGAATTTCCTCTTTTGTATTTTTATTGACAATTGCTTTTTTATCTTCATCATAATTTTTGGTGCAGAGCATGATAAAATCAAGGCAAGAGAATACTTCAGGTAACACCATGCTTCCCAATCTAGCATCCCACGATGCGATTTTATTTGTTCTTTGTTTTAACATTGAGTTGAAAATAGTAAATTTCACCTTGGATGGATCTGCCGCCTTACTAGATAATGCATATCTAATATCTATGATAAGCTTTTCACCATGGATAGCAGGGTCATAAATATCATGGTATTCATCAATGAAACCTGGGGTTTTAACCAGTTTAGTTAGGTACATTTTTTTTTCACTTGGCTTCCTATTGAACTACTGCTTCTCATTTCCCCCATTGTTGTTATTGTTAAAAATTCAAAATAATGCTAGATACAAACTTGAAAATGCTAACCCTCAAATTGGACCATGAGATTAAAAAAAGTAAAAAAGGCAGGATGTGTTCTAGATTTTACCTGAAATTTCTATTTCACTAGATTGGCGCAGACAGTCTCTGTTGCAACTTGCATTCCTCAATCTAGTAGTTGTTTCTGAATCTCCCTTGATTTACTAGTTTTTCCATGAAATGAAATATGATTATGATTTATGAGTCACTTATTTTGAAAATTCTAAAAAAGTACAAAAGTAATACTTAGGGCAAAATATCTAGAATCATGTTGTAATTTTATTAATTATTATTAATATCTATTCGCTGCTGAAGGACAAAACATTCATTACTTCAGTCTAAATTCGGAGGACATTAAATGTAAAATGTTCAATTCCGGGCGAAGTTCTCACAAATGTGTTCACTTCCCACATTTGGGCCGAAAACCATCCTAAGCCATTGATGTTTCCTCATCCAATGGACGATGGTACCTATTGTCAGATGACATGGGTCCCATGACTTTTGCCATTTTTCGGGCACGTCACCACAATCGAGTCACTTTTCAGGATTGTTTTTTAAGTTTAATCATTTTAAACTTTCGCTCGAAAAAGAGTTTTATAGACTTAATTATATTTAATTAAATTTAAAACTTTCAATTCCGGGCGAAGTTCTCACAAATGTGTTCACTTCCCAAATTTGGGCCGAAATCCACTCTAAGTCATTGATCTTTTCTCATCCAATAGACGATGGTACTTGTTGTCAGATGTCGTGGGTCCCATAATAAGAGACATTTAAAGATAAGCAATAGTTTGAGATAACTATTAAATATAATGTTAATTTTATTTATAAAAATATGAAATTCAAAAATAGTATAGAACATGAAACTTAGCTTCTAGAATAAAAAAAATAACTAAATAAAAATATAAATTTTGATATACAATTTGAAAGGTAAAAGTTTAATATAAAAAAGAAAACATTCAATATTAAATCTAAAATATTAATTTAAAGTTTAACAAAATTCTTTAAAAATATGTTTACGATATATAATTTTAAAAAATAGTTTTAAAAAATATATAAAAGTTCAACATTAATTTAGTGTAATATAAATTTTAATTTAATTTAATTTAATAAATAAATAAAGACTAAAAATACATATAAAAGTTCAACATAAATTTAGTTTAATATAAATTTTAATTTAATTTAGTTCAAATTAATTTAATAAACAAATAAAGACTATAAAAAAATTATATGATTGTATTTACAATAAAGTTTATAGCCTCTATGAAAAATCCACCCTAAGCCATTGATCTAATTGAGTCTAATCCTGTTCTCTAATGGAGTCTAGAATCTTGAATTTTCTTCTAATGACCTTGGCCTTGAGTCTAATAATGTGGTGAATCTTATTGATAAACCTGCACCTCCTAAGGACCTATGCAATATGCATTACCTTTGATCCTAGTGAGACTATTGAAATTTGAAACACCTGATGGCCCACTATAAGTCTATATATCACTTGCAAAGATCAAAGACATACTCTCATGAGGGGTTCTCATTGATGATTGATCCAACATGTATGGTGAATGTAATAACTTAAGAATATATTTATACTTTACAATTGCATGAAGTAACATATTGATATGATAATTTGATTTAGTGGTTAAGATCTTTGAGGGTTTCTCTTGTCCTAATATAGGCTCTACTACTCTTCCCATTAAGGTTGGTACTAAGTGCTTAGATGTCATTTTTGCTATCATTCCTAAATCCTACTTCAGATAAATTTTGTGTGAAGTTGGGACATCCTTGCCCTTGGTTCTCTTCCATTAAAGCGATCCCATCTACCCTTCATAAATGTCTCAAATTTCTTCATTATGACAAAATATTAACTATAAATCATAGCATGTACCCAGTACCAACCCACACATGCACTAGTTCAAAACTTCAACAACAAGTAAGTTGGACTTTTAGTTTTGATTCACTTGTTTTTCACGAGATAAACATCTTTTTTTTTTATATTTATAAAATTATAATCAACCATAATCAATGTACAAATAATTAATGGAACGAACTGATTTTTTTTTATATATTAAATATAGAGGAAGAATAATTACATAAAAAAGATTACGGTATTAAATTTATTTCCATTGTTTAACAAATATTTAAATAATGTAGCTCATAGACAAAAAACATTTGAAAAAATTTCATTAATAAAAATGAAATAGAAAGCATTTTTATATCCATAAGACTCTAAGAGGCAAACTGAAACAAACAAGAATTTGAAAAATTATCATTAATATTTATGCTTACAATTTTTACATGTCTGAGACTTGAGTCCCTCAAAAACTTTAAAGCCAAAATGAGTGAGCCACTGAGCCTGTGAGGTTTCGAGAACATAGGCAAAAAAAAATCTACTAGGGGGTCGGGGCTAGGGCACAGGTAGTGGATGGTTTACAATTTTACCCTAAGAATATGGCCCTCTTTCCATGTAGAATTATTCAGACAACATAAGCTGAGAGAATTCTTCAAGCCACATGTAGTTTGGAAAGTCATCCAGGAGAAACCATTTCTAGAGAAAGTTCCTACCAATCCATGCCCATTTCCTGTGACGCGTCAATTGCTTTGCATTTAGGTTTAGAAGAAATGGTTGCCTGGCCATTGGCACTATTTGGTTAGGGAGGAGAAGATTGGATAATTCTCCCACCCAAGGGATCCACACCCCTACTTCTACACGGATGACAACAATAATGTCATCTCCAAGGAATTCTTCCTTAAACACCTTCCTCAACAACATCAACATATCCACCTTGTCTCCTCCGAGGTCCAGAAGAGACGCCAAGAACCAAGATGTAATGTCCGTGTTAACACGGTACCTATTTTTTGTTTCATAGAAACTCTCTGCCCAACACCATCAGCACAACCTCATTGGTGAATGACCCAACCTCCTTGCAGATTGATTGGAGGGTTGGATCTCTAATGGAGCTTAGAAAGGCCCAAGGGTCCTCTGCAAAAATGCTTCTCAAGCGAATGGGAGTGTCCATCTTGAGAAATCAGATTAACAAATTAAACAACCTAAGCCTATAAACCTAAAACAAAGGTAGAATTTAAATAGCGTGAGCTGTGACGATTTATCTACCAAATGGCAAAGGCTAATTGAAAATGAAAGAAGCAGAGATCGTATATAAATAGTTGAAGCTCTTGATTGTAATAATTACTTCTCTAACCATATTAGTTGCTTTAAATTTTTTTAAATCTTTCATATCTCTGTAAATCTTTCCCATAAATGCAATAGTGTGCGAAATTGGAAATAACTATAAACCAGTACCAAGTTGGCAAGTACCACATTGGAAGTCATGGGGACAGAGTGGATTGCAGTTAGTGAATAGATATATATTAAATGATCGAAATTATCGATCGTGAAATTTGATATGTGTCTATTGATTCCAATTTTGTTCTGGGCACTTTCTGGTGAGCTATGTTCTCTTCAAAAAACTGGGCTGAAATAAAACTTCAGCTATTGATCTATGATCATCGAACGGTTTAAAATTATTGATGGAGTTTAGGTATGTGTCACCCTTCACGTGTCAAAGAGGCCGCACTTATTGATACATCGTGTAGAGTCCAGACTCAATGTGATGTACTGATGTGATGTGATGTGCCTTGTCTATTAATCGCAATGAATTCATGAAATCGCCAATAAATTATATATTTTTCCATAAATAACAAAATATTCGCCAAAAAAAAATAATAATTTTCAAGCAGTGGAAAAAAATCGCCAATACATTTAAATAATTTTTCCTTCAAAGTAAAATTTTTTGCCCATGCAATTATATATTTGTTCCTGATGCCCTCCTAAATGGCACAAATAGTTAGTTTAAGATCAAACAACACAAAATACACAAAGCATTAGCGTTAGTCAATCAAAAACTAAAACATATGAAGGCATTCCAAGAGAGACACTAAAAACATGCTAATGAATCTAACTAAAGAAGTAAAGACAATGAGACATCTCCAACTATCTCTTAGCATGAGATTAGCTCCTTCTCCCTTGTTCCTCTCCTCTCCAAGTTCCAAAATAGTGTAGCTCTCAGCAGCTTTTTGCACTATGGATGCTTATGGAGGATTGAGATTGTAATATAGCTCTAAATGTGAAATAAAAAGCTAATGCTAATGCTAAAATGATATATTTTAACCAAAAGACAAAAGATTAGATTGTTTATGCTAAAATGCTCTCTAAAATGTCTATAGCTTAGATGCATACCAGTTTTCAGGATCTGGATTATGAAGGAATGGGCTCTATTTATAGGAAAAATGGAGCAATGGATGGCCAGGATTGAATGGTTTAATCAAGGGTCAAGCTTGAAAGTTGGGAATCCATGTGCACAATTGACACCAATGAAATGGTGACAAATGTCAACATAGGGTTGGGTTGAAAGAAGAGGTTGGAGGCATTAAAGGCCTGAGAAGACCTCATGGTTATCTAAAGACTAAGGGTCAAGCCTAAATTAGGATTACCCACAGGATTAGGAGTTAATCCAAGGATAAACCTTTGTGCAAATGATTAAGAGATAATCATGGTCAAAGCATTAAAGGCTTGATGAGACCCTTGGGTTGGGTAGAGGTTGAGTCAAAACAAATGTTTTAACCATGTGGGAGGGTTGAATTAACCATTAATGGTTATTGGAGACTTTGGGGGATTAAGTGGTTGAAAGTTGGAAGCCTTCAATGGTTATCAAAGACTTTGAGGAATTAAGTGGTTGAAGGTTGAAAGCCTTTAATGGTTATCAAAGACTTTTAGACTTTGAGAAGTGACTCCATTTTGCTTAGAAATGTGACAATATTTAGGGGATGGATTAGGCTAATTAGGAAGGGGTTAGAAGAATCTAGAAGGGGATTAGATTTTGCAAGTGGATTTGGTGGGTGAGGGAAAACAGGATTTTATTTAAAATAAAAATTCATTTATTTCAATAAATGTGTGCAAGTTGCATTTGTAAGAAAATGCAAGTGGGGTGGGGATAATGATTTAAATAAATGTTTTATTTAATTTATTTAAAAGAGGAAAAGGGGATTTAATTAAATAAATTGATTTTATTTATTTAATTGATTTGAATTGGATTTAATGAATTAATTAAAATAAATTGAATAATTTATTTAATTAATAGAAGAATGTTTGGAGATGAATTAATTAAATATTTATTTAATTAACTGATGGCTAGTGGATTTTTAATCAAATAAATACGAAATATTCATTTAATTAAAATGGACAGATTTATGTGACTACTGTTCCTTTTAACAAAAATTATTCGCCTCCTACAATATATATTTTCCCCATAGAACAAGGTATTAATCACCAGAAATTTGTGAAATTTTCGTACCCTAGAAAGAAATCGCCAATACAAAATAATTTTTTTCCCTATTTTGAAATTTTTTTCACCATCAATATGAAAATTTCCCCCCAAAAACAATGTCTGATTCGCCAGGATTTTACACAGTTGCCCGGGGGGTGGTTTCTTAAAGTTATCCCTGATAAAATGGGTTGGTTTTTTGAGAAAGTGTTGGCTGATTGCAAATTATCTTGAGTGTCTTGGGAAATAATATCTTCATGTAACCTCTCTTTATGCCTGCCAATTTCTAAATCAAAATGGTATTATCTAAAGCTCTTACCCTTCATTTCATTGTGAAGTTTTAATTTGGATAAAAAATATGAGTCAAAATTATATTCCCAAATGAAATCCTCACTTAAAAAAGGATTTTTTTGAGGAACATGGGAAAAACATTTTGTAGATTGTACCACTGGTGGGGATGTAGTATGTCTCTTCATAGAGTTCTCTTGGGAATTTCCCTCATGAGTGTTTCTTTCTCCATTAAGAGGGTTTTCCAAAGATTCCTTTTGGTGTAAAATTTAAACATTTGAGTTTATTTTGATTTGATCATGCAAATCTACATTAGCGCAAGGATGATTATGAAGAGTTTTTGGTACAATATCTTGATCTACCAACTTCTATATAGATCTAGATTGTAGATCTACTTGCAAACTTTGTTTTGAGGTAAGCAAATTTGTGACATAGTTTGAATTAGTCATTATTTGAGAACATAACCATTTTGGGTACAAAAAAATTTCCATCTTTTGAAGAAAAGGTTTATGGAGAAAGACAAAATGGATCATTGTAAAGAGAGGGACATGTTTCCTTGAAGCTTGTTCTTGTTGAAAATGATGAAAATATTTTTTTAGATTGCCTTTTGCACCCAAAATCTATTCAGAACTAGGAGAAGATTATGCTTCCAATTGAAGACAATTCTTTAACTTCATTTGATTATCAATTTTTCCATTAGAAGGAATTTTAACTTGTATTGGTGAAGTTGAGTATGTGCATAGGAGTTTTTGAGGACTTTCTAAGGTTGAATCCTTACCTTGCTTTGACTCTTCATTAGAAAAATTAGCATTAAAGGTATGTGAGTGTGAGTTCCTTTGAAAAGATAACTTGGAAGCCTCTCGAATATGCTCCTTAGATATATAAAAGTGCAGGCCTTGATTATTCTCAGGAAAAGGGATTGTATCCATCTAACTTAACTTGTGACATGGTTTTAGATTAGATGACAATCCCTTGTAATCTTTTATAAAATTCCCTTGGAAATTTTGACATTCAGTACTATGATGACTTTGAAAATGACACTTTGTGCATACCTAGTGAGAATTTTCTAGCAAAATATATTGTTCCCAAAGCCCATTTTTGATTGAATAGATATTTTATTTGGAAAAATACTTTGAAGCATCCAATAAAATACAAAGGTAGATAGGAAGCTACGCTTTGTTTCTAAAGTCATGCTTAAGGAAAATACCTCTTTTATTGCCTAAGGTTTCAACCAACTTTGTTTCTCTATATTATAAGGGAAAAAATGGTAGTTGAACCCAAAAGAGAACAAACATGATAGATCTTGTATAAGGGTTAAAATTTGCAGTCCAAATTTGAGTATGTAATCTTGAACCTTTGAAAAACCAAGATTTAATTCTATGGATGTCATCTTTGTCTTTTTTATTAGAAAAAGCAACAATAATGAAGGATTTGGCCTAATCTATATAAAAGGGCTCATTGATTTAATGCCAGTGACTAGCTAACCAAGCTAATAGTTTCCCTTTTTTAGGAATAAGGTTCCAAAACTTACCTATCAATGCTCTTTTTCTAAGATATTGTGACTAATCATTTAGGTATTCCACCAAAAAGGTAACCTTGATAGTTCCTTCACTGTCTTGCTTTCTATAATTTGGAGAAAGTGGTGCAACATTTGAGATCAAGCGTTCCTAAAAAGTTTTTCTTACTCATTTTGTAAGTTCTGTTCTTTGCACCAGATATTTTCTCTAGTGGTATCTATCTATTGGTTGTTTTTTAACCGATCTTCTAAAACCCCTGACATGAGTATTATACCCTTTATTTTTGAGAAAGAATTGCTGAGCTTTGTTGTTGCATTGGATGACAAATTTTTGAAAGCTAGATGTAGCTCCTCTTTGGCTACCTTAATTTACATGATTTGGATTGAAGGGATCTCTATTCAAGAGAATATTATTGGTAAAATTAGAGTGATTTATTTTTCCATAGAGGTTATCTTTGTAGGACAAGTCTGATGATGCTCTTGACCAACCCTTGACACTTGCAAGCCTATTTTGATCATCAGGTAGGAGAAACCTATCCCATATATAGATTTTTTTTTAAAATTTCTCGTTGGGGACCACCCAAATAAATTGGACCTTATTATTTCTCCTTCTCAAGTTAATTAATGATAAACAATGTAACCTTTAAGACATTTATTTCATCATGCATAATTTTTTTATGCATAGATTTGTCACACCAATATCTAGTGCATGCATTTTTTTATAATTTTTTATTGCATGGTCTTTTCTTATTTAATTTTTGAAGTTAGAGTAATTATAATTTGGATAGAGGTGTATGTCGTCCTGCATAACCCTTTTTTATCAACATTTGAATTAACTTCTTTTTGTTGAAATGAGGACATCAATATTTATTGAACATATATTTTTTGAATTTTTATTGTATTTTTTATTTTTCCTTATGTG